>NC_090742.1:44952229-44979729 GCF_036898095.1 Palaemon carinicauda
ATTTACATTATGTATGTATGTGTATATATATATATATAATATATATATATATATATATATATATATATATATACATTCAAATAAGCCATGTATTTTTGATACATTAATGTCTGGATTCTCTTAACGACCTCGGGATCAGAGCCCCAGGCGAAATCACGCACAGACAAGAGCTTGTGACCGGCCGGGAATCGAACCCTGGTCCGGCAAACTTGTAGAGACAGTGACTACCACTTGGCCACGAAGAAAGATAAAAGTCAATGACAATTCTGCTGTACTTATACCTGTCGAATTCAGGTGTTTTGTACTTAGAATTGAAATTAACCCATCTCCACAATCGTAGCTAATTGATAGTTTGTTACTTGGCATTCATTAATGATAAATATTTGCACATTTAAGAGAATCCAGACATTAATATATCAAAATATATTAATATATATTTGAATATGAAAAACACGTCTAAATGTGCAAAAATTTATGATAGCTGAGAACCCCTTTGTTTTTTTATATACCAAGACCATAGGAAGCGCCCTTATAAATGTTTATCAAAATAAAAGAGATATAGAATCCGGCGTTTATAAAGTACCATGTGGAGATTGTGAAAAAGTCTACTTGGACAAACGGGCCGTTCTCTATCTCAAATATTATCCGAATACAAAAGATCTGTTAGGTATGGCTATAAAAACTCGGGGATTTTCGTTCACCTTAGAGATTTAGGGCACCAGATTAACTGGAGTGAGTCGTGTTTGCTTTTTAAGAGTACCAGTGTCTTTGCTTTTTAAGAGTACCAGTCCGTACAGAAGGAAGATCCTGGAATTAGCCATCATAAATCAATCAAACACAATGAACTTACCCAGGAGCCCATGGAAAGCTGACACAGTGGACAATACTCTTCTCAACCCTATCATTAAGAAGATAATCCACGGAGACCGACCACCAGATATGCATCAGAGGTCAAGAGATTTTCTTCTGATTTTCGTTCGTTCGTTCGTTCGATATTGTCCGGAGCTCTCTCCCCGGACGGGAGCTCTTAAGCCCTGTCCACACAAGCGAGCATGCCGACGGGCAAACAGTGATACCAGATCCTCCGAGCGGCTCAACAATAAGAAGACGCACCTGGATGTAATTAGATTTGGCTAATCCTTCCAGCAATTATAACAACTTTAGAACAATTGGAAACACCCTTTTTGCTTTCCTATATAAACCGCCACTGTCCACTGAATACCTCATTTTTACTTTACATCCTGAAGAGGGCCAATGTGTATTGGTCGAAATATAGTGATTTATTTATATTTTCTGTGTTTCTTTTATGGGCCTTTTTGAAAAAAAAAAACATGTTAAAACTGTTCGATTACAGTTATGAGTAAGATATATATATATATATATATATATATATATATATATATATATATATATATTTACAAATACTGTATATATATATATATATATATATATATATATATATAATATATATATATATATATATATATATGTATATATAATGTATATATTTACACACATATATGTATATACATATAAATATATATACACATATATATACATATATATAATGTATATGTGTGTATATATACACATATACACATATATATATACACACTTATATATATAATATAATATATATATATATATATATATATACATACATACATATATATACACATACATATATATACATATATACATATACATATATATATATATATATATACATAGATTAAATATATATATATATATATATATGATAAATTTTTGCACATTTAAACGTGTTTCTTTCATATTTCAAATAAGCCATATATATTAATACATTAAAGTCTGGATTCCTTTAACGACCTCGGGATCAGAGCCCCAGGCGGAACCGCCCAAAGACTATAATGTCGGACCGGCGGGGATTTGTTAAGAGAATCCAGACTTTAATGTATTAATATATATGGCTTATTTGAAATATATATATATATATATATATATATATCATACACTACCACAGAAATTACTCCATTATTACTAACATTACACACATTTTGTCATACCTCGTGGTCATCAATTCTATACAGAAATGTAAATTTTCCCTAAATTAAAGACAAATTAACCTATCGAAATCTCTCAAGAAAGCAAAAGTAAAACGCTTTCAGATCTGGATACAGTTGTGCGACAGTGCGAGTCTTTTAGTGAGGTGCTACCCATTAATGGCCACACAACCGCCATCTTTTGTCCTGCCATTTGGGAGAAGATTGTTCTCCCGTCTGGATGTCACCGGACTCCAGTGATCCCTATCGCTTTGGGAGGGAATGCCCGGAGAGGCTGTTTGCTCTTTTTTGGCGTTAGGATTTATTGGACCATCACGGAGAGGGCGGCATAGTCCTATTTATCTGGGCATCTTATCTGAGGTCTCTTTCAATCAAGAACACAGACTCGCTCTAGGCCTAAGGCCTGTTTGACCAATTTGAAGTGCGATACTTCGTTTAGTTTTTTTTACGTTTTATTTTCTATTTGGTTATATTGGCTAGTAATAATAACAACGATAATTATCATTAATATTTCTATCATTGTGCTTAATATCTATATTGTAGGAAATATTGGAATTAATGAAAGATTGCAAAATGCAAATCAGAAACCGGCTAGGTTAAGTAAAATGTTGAAATCTAATATCTGAAATTACCTATAAAAATCAGGCTATATATCAGTTTAGTGAGATCTGTGTTACAGAATGGACATGAGCAATGATATAGCAATGAAATAAATTATTTCATTGCTATATCATTCTAAATCTTTTGCAGATTATTTCAAATAATCTCCAAAAGATTTAGAAGATTTGAGAACAAAGCCCTCAGAAGAATATTGGGAGTTAAAAGGCAGCACAGGATTATAAACGAAACTATAAGAGAGATTACTCGAGTGCCATATGTGGATGAGATCATGATGAGGGGTAGATGGAGATGGTTTGGGCATCTTCTTCGCACTCTACAAGAGAGATTAGTTCACCTAACGTTCAGTTGGGCTCCACAAGGCACTAGAAGTTGGAAGACCCAGCCCTACATGGCTGAGGATTATGAGGCGCGGAGTAGGAGATGATGAATGGAGTATTCAATTAAAAGCTCAAGATAGAGACGATTGGCGAAATCTAACCGAGGACCTTTGCGTCAATAGGCGTGGGAGGAGATGATGATGATGATGATGCTCGATGTGAAATTCAATCAAATCGATGCACACTGCTAATAATACGCAAGTTTCGTGCTGTTGTCAAAACACTAATGACAACACAAGATGGTTGTCTGGCAACGAGAGAGAGAGAGAGAGAGAGAGAGAGAGAGAGAGAGAGAGAATCTTGGGAAGAAGCCATCAGAAGTAAGAACACACAAGATGGTTGTCATGGCAACCGCCAGATAAGTAAATGAAAGGGAGAATGATTTCTCGTTTAAATGGACAAGTGTCTCCATCTCTTGCAATAATTGACACTCAATCACATGCCCCACTATTCCAATACTCTTATTACTTCCAACACATCGTTGGAAAACGTTGAAAATGATAAAAAATTGTATATTTTGACGACGACCTTCCATGAAAAAAGCTGAAAATTATACAGAATTTCTAAATTTTTACCCAGATCTTTGGAAAGACTAATTTTTCATGTTTTATTATGAAATACACATTTTGCAATCTTGCAATTTATAACATATATACATGATAGTATATTTGCATAAAGAAAGACTAATTCCCCCCCCCCTCAACCCGGCACTCAGATTGACGTCCGCATAACGAGGGTATTGACCAGAAAATTGCGATGTTTTCACGTCGCCTCTAACAAATGAACACTTATCTTTTTAAACGGGTTGACAACGCAAGAGCCCGTGCTCCACACAATTACGGTCTGCCAGGTCCTTGTGGCCAAGCACGGGCTCTTGCAAATCTGCAGCCCGTAGCGCCAAGGTAAGAGCCCGCGTTCCACACAAGATGGCAAAAAGAAAAAAAAAAAAAAAGCAAGATTCAAATAGTCAGCGTCATGTCCAATTCTCAGGTGGCCAAGGAGTATAATAGACAGAATATTATCTGATTCGTATTTTTTGGAATGTGCTCATAGGAAGTCACTGCCAATTTCATTCTTTTTTTATAAATTAAGTCTAAATAGATAAATGAGAGAGAGAGAGAGAGAGAGAGAGAGAGAGAGAGAGAGAGAATTTTAACCGATTAGACCCCTCTCTTATATATCTATTTATACATTCTGTATATACAGTCTGTATACAGGAAGAATGAAAATGTAAATAGAGAGAGAGAGAGAGAGAGAGAGAGAGAGAGAGAGAGAGAGTCAAATCCTCTGGGATTTAATCTAAACACAGCAGAAAAGAAATATGAATTGCAAACATGACTAAGTTCTACTATCTATCTATATATTGAATCTACTTTCTTCCCTTTTCTTTCTTTATATCATGGAACGCATTGGGCAAACAAAGCTTTTACAAAATCACTGGTTTTCCATTCGTTATAATGAAATTTAGGAGATATATATATATATATATATATAATGTATATATATATATATATAATGTATATATATATATATATATATATAATGTATAATATATATATATATATATATATATATAAAATTATATATACACACACAATAGTTAACCCATCAAAAATGACGGATAAATATTCAGAGATACTGTATGCACCTACACACGCAGCTCCTACCAGGGTATGCCAACTTCCTCTCTCCCTACCCGAGGGACAGTGAGATATATATATATATATATATATATATATATATATCAGAGGTATTTTAATGGGGAATACCTTAAGAACTTGAGATATACATATGACATAGTTGTATTTAGTGAATCATGGGAGGAATAACAAAAGATGCTGGGGGATTTGAATATAGAAAGCCGAAATGTGGGACTGAAAATGAATATGAGTAATAGTAAGGTAATGTTCAATGAAAATACTGACAACAAATAAGAAAAAACAGCATAAGAAACTTAGGCGATTTTCAAATAAACATCAGCAACGATTTGGTTCCGATATCTTGTATAGTTCGTGACTTGGACGTATCTCTTGACTGTAACTTGTCTTTCAGAGTCCAAATAAACAATGTAGTAAAACCTGCTGGATATCATCTAAGAAATATTCTGGATGAATATTTTGTTAAGAAACTAAGAAACTTGTGATAAACTGTGTTATTACCAGGATTGACTACTGTACCTCCATCTATTACAATTTACCGAAAGTACGACTTAGGATAGATGTGAGAGAGGCAAGAGAGCGTGCTAGAAATAGGAATGAATGGCGAGCGATTGTGACACAGTTCCGGTAGGCCCTGTTGCTTACTCCGGTGCCTTAGATGACCGCGGAGGTAGCAGCAGTAGGGGATTCAGCATTATGAAGCTTCATCTGTGGTGGATAAAGGGGGAGGGTGGGCTGTGGCACCCTAGCAGTACCAGCTGAACTCGGTTCAGTCCCTTGTCAGGCTGGGAGGAACGTAGAGAGTAGAGGTCCCCTTTTTGTTTTGTTTCATTTGTTGATGTCGGCTACCCCCCAAAATTGGGGAAAGTGCCTTGGTATATGATGTGACGACTTAAATTACAAAACATAATAGACAGAGGAGCAAGACTGATAAAAGGTGTCCCACCTACAGAAAGGATCACTCCTATAATAATTGATTTACACTGGCTGCCGATTAAAGCGAGAATTGAACTTGAAATATGTACAATAGCCCACCAAGTTATCAGAATTGTTCGTCCAAAATATCTAAGAGAATTGCTATATATTGTGCAGCCAACAAATCGTGTTGACACGAGAATAATTTCAAATGGTTTCAAACTCTTGGAATCTAGATATATGTCTACTGTGGGCACTACAGCCTTTAAATATGCGGCCCCTATACTATACAATAAGTTCCCATGAGACATCCAAATGACTGAAGATATTAAGGCTTTTAAGAGGAAACTTTTAGACTTTCTTATTCTGTGAGTGCTTCGATAGTGACGATTTAACAGTAAGCGAGCAATACGCGATGTGAAATGTTGAATGCTCTCGAACGAATAAGATAAACGACTGTGGAGGCCCTGTAGAGAGTATGGTTCCACTGCTGTACAGGACTGGAAAAGGAGCCCTTAAAGTAAAAGTTGCCTAAAGTAAAATAAGACTTATGGACGAGCCTCTGGAGATTGTAAATGAATATACGTACTTAAGACAGACAGTAAGTGTTTCCCCAGGACACGAGACTGAAATTAAAAGAAGGATAAGCATGGGATGGAGAGAATTTGGTAAACAAAACGAGATTATGAAAATTAAAATGACATTTTCTCTAAAAAGAAAACCATTTAATGAGATGGTCCTACCAGTATTGACTTATGCATCAGAAACTTGAAGCCTTACCAAACACTTAGAACATAAGCTAGTTACCACTCAAAGAGCTAAGGAAAAAAAATGATGGGAATAGCACTAAGAGACAGAAAAAGAGCAACATGGATAAGAGAGTAAAATAAGGGAGAGGATATTCTAGCAACTTGTAAGAAAAAGAAATGGACATGGGCAGGACATTTATCGACGAACTAAGGAAGTTGGCGAGCGCAAACTGGCACAGAAAGACCATAAACAGACTCGAAGTGGAAAGACATGTCTGAGGCCTTTGTTCTGCCGTGGACTAGTGTAATATATATTTATATATATATATATATATATATATATATATATATATATATATATGTGTGTGTGTGTGTGTGTGTGTGTGTGTGTGTGTAAGTGTATCCAGACACTTGCTCTTTATTATATATTGATAAAGATGATAGCAAGAATTCTTGGAATCACGTCTACAAAAACCAACGTTCCCGGAATCCATTCCCATCATCACGGCTACAAAAAAACACGGAGACACATTTCCATTAAAGACTAATTATATCTCTAAGATTTTTGGTTAAAAAGCTTATGAGAATAAAATCCTCCTTTATTTAGTGAAGTCGTTTCTGTTTGGAGTTGCCAAATGTCACAAAGCCTACTATTAATAATTTTAGACGTTGTCTAAAAATAAAAAAATAAAAAAATAAAAATATTAACATTAACACAATGACGTCAGAACTAAGCATTAGCCTTTCTCCTTGGGTACAAAATTGATAGTTGTAATAAAATATAGAGAAATGGTTAATAGCAAAGAAAAACAGCGTAATTGAGAGAGAGAGAGAGAGAGAGAGAGAGAGAGAGAGAGAGAGAGAGAGAAAGAGATGAACTATATACCGTCAAGCAGTTCATTGACCGTGTTTTAAATTAGCCTACATTTCTTTCCACATCCCTTAACAAACATTGAACTCATCTTGGCCCATTTGTGAATATTAACTGAAGAACTGCGATGTACTTGCCATAACATCTGTCTAACTCTTCAAGTAATTAAAATGGATTTACCCGTCATTTTGAGGTTATAAACAATCTTGTTGACGTTAAGTGATTAAACACGCGCATACACACACGGTGGGTGAGAGAGAGAGAGATGAGAGAGAGAGAGAGAGAGAGAGAGAGAGAGATTTGAAAAGTTTTCATTAGTTCTTAATATATCTTAGTAAATGACACATGAGTGGTTAAAACTTGCCACTTCCAGTAGAGATTAAAGAAATAAAGAATTAACTGTTTGTTACACGCTGGAGAGAGAGAGAGAGAGAGAGAGAGAGAGAGAGAGAGAGAGAGAGAGAGAGAGAGAGAGAATTAACTGTTTGTTACACGCTGAGAGAGAGAGAGAGAGAGAGAGAGAGAGAGAGAGAGAGAGGTGGTACCTTGTATACAAATAATTTATGTAAATTTTATATACATATTAGATATTCATTTAAATAACCTTTTTAAAATTGAGAGAGAGAGAGAGAGAGAGAGAGAGAGAGAGAGAGAGAGAGAGAGAGAGAGAGAGATGGTATATTGTATACTACTAATTTATGTACAGTTTATATGCAAACTAGATATCCACTTGAGAGAGAGAGAGAGAGAGAGAGAGAGAGAGAGAGAACACTTGCTTCACAGCGACCCCTAAACACGTGCTGGTAGGTTTGGAGAACACCTGTGACCAGGTGAAGCGTCAAAGCAAATCACTTATAAAAAGCGATCATCCAATAACGTGAAGTTGATGGGACCGGAAACCGCAAAGGCAACATAAAAAATTAAAGTCATGTGAAAAGTAATAGAATTTGCAAGCAATAAGATACTACTATTTATTATTATTATTATTAGTATCGAAGCTACAAGTCTTGGGCTGCAACAGGGATAGCAACCCAGCGAAGAAAGGAAATAAACACATTATTATTATTAGTAGTAGTAGTAGTAGTAGTAGTAGTAGTAGTAGTAGTAATAGTAGTAGTAGTAACGAAGCTACAAGTCTTGGACTGCAACAGGGATAACAACCCAGCGAGGAAAGGAAATAAACACATTATTATTATTATTATTATTATTATTATTATTATTACTTACTTACTTACTAAGCTACAACCCAAGTTGGAAAAGCAGGATGCTATAAGCCCATGGGCTCCTAAAGGGAAAATAGCCCAGTGAGGAAAGGAAAAATAAGAAAAATAAAATATTCATTCTAGGCAATTACGATCCTTTTCTTGTCGAGTCATGCGTTGAGGGAAGGATTGTGATTGAAATTAGAATGTGATCAGTCAACCAAATAGTCAAAATACACTACGGAAAATGTGGATAAGACACAAGCTATGGTGATCAGTAAGGACGGTGGGGACAGGATAGCTATGCATGAAAGTAGAGTCTCTGTTATAAAACAGTTGGACCAATTCAGATAAAAGCAGCTTGGGAGAAGTGAAGGGAGGTAGCAGGAGTGCTATGTGATAAGGAAAGGCCAATCAAGGTAAAAGTCAAGATCTATAGCACAGTAATAAGACTGCTTGAAATATTGGGGAATGGTGAAATAAGAATGGCAGGCGCAGTGAAGATTACACGAGAGATAATAGTGTCACGACCAAGATGGTCTGGTCACGTGGTAAAGACGGATGGTGGAAAGGAGTGAGGAGCGCTAGGGAGGAACCTGTTAGGGGGGAAAAGATCTCGAGGAAGGCAGATAATTAGATGGTAAGATGAGGTGAAGGATGATATGGAGAAAAAAGGTTTAGAGGAAGAGGATGCCTTTGATAAAAGACATTGGAGAAAATGCATCAGGCAACCGACCCCTTAATGTACGGATAAAGGTAGGAAAGAAGCAGCAGCACCATACGGTAATGACAATAGCGTTAACTTATCGACATTCAAATTAATAGCAAGCAAACAGGATACAAGAATCAATGTTCATCAAATAGGACATATCAGTAACCTAAGAAACAGCTGGAAAACAGCATTATAAATGACAATCAAACATTTAATCATAACAGTCAAATAGGACCATATGCACAGCAATAACAATCTTATATGTTGTGCACTATATATATATATATATATATATATATATATATATATATATATATATATATATATATATATATATAGTGTGTGTGTATACACTAGTTACGCATCCAGTCAAGAGTGACGGCTAAATATTTAGGTAAATAAGTACACACAGATTCAAACTTTCCCTCCCCCTCCTCTTTTCCTACCTACAAGACGGCTGTTATAAGTCTTACATTGCCGTTTAGCATGACCAGAAAAAAAAATATATATGTATGTATATATATATATATATATATATATATATATATATATATATATATATATATATATATATATATATATTACTGTATATATATATATATATATATATACTGTATATATATATATATATATATATATATATATATATATACTGTATATATATATATATATATATATATATATACTGTATATATATATATATATATATATATATATATACTGTATATATATATACATATATATATATATATATATATATATATATATATATATATATATACTGTATATAGACAGGCACTTGCTCCTTGTTATATAAGGGAGATATCATATAGATTATTCCTTAGATATTTACTGATCGAGGTGACAAATATAACAAAGCAGCATGTATAGAATATATATATATATATATATATATATATATATATATATATATATATATATATATATATATATATATATATATATATATACACTAATTTTTGTTTGCCTTCTCTTCCCGCAAATATTCTAAAGAATATTCTATATGTAATACAAACACCAATCCTCTAGAGAATCGATTTTTTGGGGTTGACACACAAGACATATATTTCTTCACTTTTGTGGTCCCTCAACACTTGATTCGGTCATGACACTAAATCGGCATTAGGTATTGAAGCTGCACAAAGGCTCCGTAGAGATTGCATCTTGAAAATACATATTAATCTAAATGAACTCGAAACCACTATTGTGGATAATAGCATCTAGGGACGTGGGAGAAAAAAAATAGCCTATGGTGTATATATATTGATTGACTGGGTGAAAATGAAGGATTCTATATCATCATCATCATCATTATTATTATTATTATTATTATTATTATTATTATTATTATTATTATTATTATTTTATTATTATTATTATTATTATTTTATTATTATTATTATTATTATTATTACTTTTATTAGCCAAGCTACAACCTAGTTGGAAAAGCAAAATGTTATAAGCCCAAGGGCTCCAACTGGGAAAAATAACCCAGTGAGAATAGGAAACACGCGAACAAATATACTACAAGAGAAATAATTAAAAACTATAATAAAAACCTTAAGAACATCAAATTACACCAGAAGGCATTCAGGTCGATAAGAAAACTAAAAAGACAATACTTCGAAAAACTAGGAAATTAAAATGGCATTACGGAGTGCTAAAAACAATATATGAAAAAAAATTGCTAATTCTAAAACTACCCTAAGCTTCATAAAACATATTATTATTATTATTATTATTATTATTATTATTATTATTATTTTATTATTATTATTATTATTATTATTATTATTATTATTAATTATCAATTATTACTTATTATTATTATTATCATTATTAGCTAAGCTACAACCCTAGTTGGAAAAACATCATGCTGTAAGCCCAAGGGCTTCAACAGGGAAAAATAGCCCAGTGAGGAAAGGAAATAAGGAAATATATATACTACGAGAGAAGTAATGTACAATTAAAATTAAATATGTTAAGAACAGTTACGGTATCAAAACATCTTTCATATATAAACTATAAAAGGTGACTTGTCAGCCTATTCAGGGAATATGAGCGCGGCCTAGTGTTACTGACACCTAGCGTTCTTTAACAAGTCAAATAAAAGGTCAAAAATGGAAAATAACCCAAAACACACTAACAATTTTTTTACTATATAAAAACAGCTACCGCATTTGCTAAAATAATTGAAGTGAAAGAAAACAGAATTTCAGTGAACAAATATACCGAATATCTACTCTAATTTTGCCCCTAGTTTTTAATATGCACTCTATACTGTCCATGTACAGTTGGACACAACTTCCTGGCACACCTCACGCATTGGAAGTGCCACCCATTCAAGCCCTTACTGCGCTGTAAGTTCCTTTTTATAGCCCCGCCAACCACCTCTACTACCTCTCCCCTACTGGTTACACGCCGTGAAATAAAAAAAAAATAATCCTATCCATTATTACTTATATACTTTAAATATAATTATTGATATGATGAGAGCAATAATTCCATTCCTAACGGTAAAATTAATTTTTAAAAATGAGACCTATGCAAGAATACGATATTCAGTCCAGTCTCCGATATCCTACAACTGTTTTAGGAGGATGGGATTTTTCTGCTGATAAATTGGTAAAAAATAGCTTTAAAAAACTAGAAATGAAAAGGGAGTTTAGAGACAGCACTTGGTAAATATAGTAAAATCAGATCTTGGGAGCTTAAACAATATCTATCATCACCACAGGGGCATGAAGCCACGAAATGATAAAATAAGAAGAATGTTTAATCCTCCAGCATGGGTCTACATTATACAAAACAACATAATCATAATTTACCTTAATTCTAAAACCTTTGGGATTTCCCCCTTGAAGTTGATTTACAAACTTGTATGCTGCACTTTATCTATGATCTATTTATTAAAGCAATTATAATTTCATCTAAAAGAAAATGCATTGATATATTACTGTCATGCACAGAATCTTCACTATTAGGCAAAAACAAAATCAAGATCATAACATTACTAATAAGATCGTCAATTATCTAAAGGTCAAATGGAATCACAATGAGACTAATGTACATTTCCCCCAAAACAACCAAACAATTAATTCTCTTTCCTACCTGGTCCACTTTCATCTTTCTTTCTCGATTTTCTGGGTTTCTTGGTGGCCTCTTTGTCCTTTTTGGTAGATTTTATATTTTTGGGAGCAGCTGGGTCCTTGCAAGAAGTAGAGCAGTCCTTAGTCAGTGATTCTTGAGACTTATCCGGGGGCAACACTCCATCCTCTAGGTCAGACTTCGCACTCTGCTTTCGCCGGCGGTTTTTCCATTTCTTGCGAGGACGACCAGCCCAAACCTTGTCGAATTCTGGATCGTGTGGAGGTGGAATGATAACATTGTCATTTTCCTCAGTTTCATTTGTATCTACAAGATTTCCTCTATCACAGTTTAAAAGATTAGACTCGGGGGTTTCTCTATCTTGTCTGGAAGCACTAGTGGGCGTTTCAGAACTTATGATTTCATCACGACCTTTTTGTTCATCTTCACAAGAGGAATCTCTACTAGCACTTGAATGAATGATCTTTCCCTCTGTATACTGATAGCTGTTAGCAGCAGTTTTCTCCAAATCTGTTTCTTCAGGAAACAAAACATCTGACTGACTCTTTTCACAGGGTAGCTTTTGTACAATTTCGTTTGAAACTTTTTGAATCTTTTTCGGACGGTAATACTGACCATCTTCAGCTTCTAATTTACGAGAAATAATAGCATTTACAGAATTCAATGGTCCTATTTCAGAGTCTTTTAGCTTATCTTTAATAACATCACTATTAGAATTACCAGAGAGATGCGAGATTGAATGGGATGAATTACAACTTTCAAGCTTCTGAGTTTTATCGCCTATATCTTTTCTAGAAACTTTTGCACATTTTGGTGCGTCATCACTTCGTTGCAGATTCCCCCGAGATTCTTCCGTTGCCTTTGATGTCAATCTTGGAGCACTTCTAAGTCTTATATGTGGCATAACAACATTTTCTTTAACAGAAATTAGCAATGTCGCTGGTGGTAAGTCTGGACTATTTCCTGTTGTTCCTGCTGACTTCATTTCTTCTGATACAATATTATTTATCACATCATCTGCTTTTGAGTATTTGGCTTTTTTACACAAGGGTTCATCAAAATACTGGGTTGCTGCCTGATCAGTAGAGGGAATAGGCAATGGATTCCTAGGGTCAGCAACTGATGAGGCTAATTCGTTTATATCAGTGTTACTGTCATCTACCTGAGGAATGCTAACACTAGTTTGCTGTGGATTAGGGGTGGGTGATACACTATCGTGAATCTCCTTCTTTACTTCTGCATTATCTTCACACTCTAATTTGACAGTTCCCTCAACTTTAATTTCTGGTGCAAGACTAGGTAAATCAGAAGCAGGAAGAGGAACAGGTCTATTTACTCCAAAGCTGACCCAGAGACATGAATCTGAATCCCGTCCTGCTTCACATTTTTTTGTGGTTCTCTCTGGCTGAGCTCTTAGATATGACCCTTCTTGCTTCACCTGAGAGGAATGATCATTTTCACATTTGGTGTCAATTTCTCCTTTCAATTTGGATAGTGTGTCTTGAATTTGTTGTACTTTGGCATCTTGGGACAAATCATCTTTGTCAATGCTCACTTTTTCCTGAGTTGTTAATGATGATTCAGATGGAACTGGATCACTGATTTTTTCCTCCACGTTGAACAATTCGGTAGATTTTCTCCTTGGCAAGTGATCTTCTTGAGCCTTGCTCTGATTGACATTTGATATACAATCTGAATCTGTGTGGCCTCCCTCTGATTTTTCTTTAATATTTAACTTGTTTTTAATTTCAGAGCTTTTTACCTCATTTTTTGAATGTATATTCCTCAGAAAAGTTCTTCTTTGCTTCTTCTTACTCATTAACAACCGTTTCTTAGCAAGAACGCCTCTTTTGGCTGTGCTTCTTTGAAATTTTATCTCCTTTTTCTTAAAAGCTGGTATTTTAGCTTGAACAACTTCTTGTTTCACATGCACTCTCGTTTTGCATATCCTCAGAACTTCATCATTGTCTTCTGGGATTGGCACAGGTTCCAAATCTGGCAAATCATCTGAAAATGAATCTTCTTTAATACATTTCTCCTCCGCGCTAGGATGTTTCACTGATTCACAATATATTTGAATATTCTCGGAAAAACTGTACTGTGGCTTTTTAATAGGCAAGATCAATTCATCATCACTTTTATAATCAGATTTACGTAGAGAAGAGAATAACACGGGAGATTCGGTACCCTTACTTTTTTCTGCATCTCTTGAAGCGTCATTACATTTACTACTTATTCCATTATTATCACAACTTTCCAATTTAAGAGAATCATTACTATCCTCTCCAAACAGTTCAAGATGTCTTTTATACTTGTTTCTTTTTGGAGTGTTCCTTACTTTGTGTCTCTCTCTTTCTTTCCTATCTTTTTTAGATTTATGCTTTCTGTATGTAACATCATCATTAGATGATGGATGGCTATCATTCCTTAACTTATTTGAGCAAGAATACTCTTTATTTGGTCCACTACCCTTTAATGTTAACACAATTTTTGGAATTCCATTTTTGTTGCATTCTTCATTTGAGAATTTTTGGACAGCCAATGATGCATCTGTCTTTGACCGTATACGAACTTTTAATTTCATGGAATTAGGATCATTTTCAGTATAAACAGATTTCTTTTCTTCACTGCTAGAACTACAATCTTCTAAACTGGATTTAATATCTGCTTCAGATTCATCAGATGCAAAATTTTCACTCTGATCCAAAGAGGCTACAGAAACAGAGTTTTCTAAAGATTTAATGTGTGTGGATTTCAATTCATCATTAACTCCTAACTGAAATTCAACCTGAGCATTTGTTTCAGTAGTAACATCACAACTATCAGATATCATCAAAGAGAGCCGAGATGATGCGCAGTTGTCACCACTTTCTGACGGAGTACATGGAAGACCTCTCATCTCTGAAGTATCTTCCATCATATCATTTTGTTCAACTGGAGTAGCATAAGAACCCTCATGTGAAGTCAGAAGAGAATCTGCAGAAGCCGTTGGAGATGGAGGAGAATCACTGGGGGAAAGTGGGGGTGCTGGATAAATTGGTGAAGATGGTGAACTACCAGGTGAATAAGGGGAAAGAGGAAAACTTTGTGACTCGCCTTTACCCAATGCTTCTACAGTGCGTGATTGAATAACCTCAGGTGCAGGAGAAGGAGGAGGGGAAAAGGGAAGGGAGGGAGACTCGCATGGAGATGGGGGAGATGGTGCTGGAGATGATATATCAGATGAAGGGCAATAATTAGAAATAAGAGCTGGAGATTCACAAATATTTGGTGATGCTCTGTGTGGACTCCAGGCTACAGGAGAGTGCCTCATTTTTGGGGAGTAAGCTATAAATGAATCTGGGGAACTTTGCACAGTAGATGATGAGCATTGACGTGCAAATGGTTTTGTTGTTAATGTAGTTTGCGAACATGGTGTAGGTACAGTGCAACTTGGAGATATGAAGCCAGGTAAAGCTTTAACAGATGTTGTGGATACACAGTCAGTTGATAGAGTGGATGGACATTTTGTCGAAGGAACTGAAAAATTATTTACACTTAATGACTGCTTATTTTTAGGAAAGTAGTTTTCTTTGATTTTATCACAAGATTGCTGCAAGACAGAAGGAGCAGAGTCAGGTTTTGCAACAGAAGAGTTTCGTAACAATTCTTTTCCACTCTCACTACCTTGACCCGTCAACAGTGCGTTAATGGAACTACGATTAATATTAGATAATTTCTTTTTGTCACTTTTAACACATTGGTCCCTCACAGATTCTACCCTGTCTGTTTTATCGCCACATTCACTATTCTTAATACAATAATTATTCACATCAGACTTTTTGACACTTTGTATTTTGAACCCACAGCCATTTTCCCTAATATACAGTTTATTATTCCACTCACAATGGTTACTAACAACTGCCACTTCAGATTCTACAATTGCTTCAAGAGGATAACTCTCTTCAAGGAACACACTTTCTACTCCATTCTCGGTATCACTCTCCTCTAATCTTTCGTTACTAGAGTCACCATCACTGTATGTTGCATCATTTTCATACTCCGATGTTGAACTGTGATTGTAGAGAACTTTCTGAGTGCTACCTTCAGTGGCATCCTCCATAGCCAGCCCTATCTGACTTTCCCCATTATTATGGCCAGTGTTCTCATCATAGCTATTGTCAGAAGCATTTGCTTGTCCATCGGTTGATTGGACAGGTAGGAGACGGATAGTACCAAAAGCATGAAGGCTTTTCACATCCCCTCGAGGTAGGCCATCTTCTAAACGATGCAGCAGCACGATAGGCTGCTCAAGTACTCCAAATGCTGGTGTAGGCAAATATGTCGGCTGTGGACGGTGTGTTGAAGTACCACACAGAGAACAGGGCCGAGCAGTACGACGCGAGGCTGGCCTTGGGGTCTGATTGTGGTTGCTTGGGGGTGGAGAGAGTGAAGAGGATAAAGACAGGGAAGACAATGGAAAAGGTACTACTGAAGTAGAGGAAGACAAAAATGCAGAGGAGGAGGAGGAAAAGTTGGGGTGAGAAACAGATGGACGGGTGATGTGGTGTCCACTATTGCCATCTCTACCATCTAGATCTGAAGAGCAACCTAATTTTCCCCCTTGGTAGTGAGAGAGGTGGGGTGAAGGTAATGTCGCACTAGAAGCTGAGTCCGCCAGAAGAGCACTGTGTTTAGAATTTGTATTAGTGGCAGTGAGCGTCTGTTGTGGTCGGGCAGCCATCTCTACGGCACAGGCTCTTCATGACGACCCATCACCTGCCGATACCAGCAAAACACACACAAACACCTGGGGCAGCACCTGCAATGGCACACCTGTGATGCCTCAGCAGCAGCAGCAGCAGCAGCAGCAGCAACACCTGTCCTTCTCTGACTCACACAGCTATCACTTAACGCAGCCACAACCAGTTGGGATATAAGTCTGTCTCTCGACCAACCTTTCCTCACTCCTGAAACAGAACACGGGCCGATTACTACAGTTTGTTTCCACAGTGACGACATATATACAGTAGATCTGAAATACAAATTTCTACCATTCTTTTTTTTTCACAAAAGCTGTATTGGCATAAATGAAATAGTTGTTTAATAGAAAATGTAAATATGAAATTCAGTTAGAAATTCCATCATTAATAAAATAAGGTAATAAAACAACAAATGCTTTTGTTTAATTAAGTTCCCTTTAGGCAAGGAAACAAATTAACACAGTTTTAACGAAAAAGAACTTAGTGTTAACTTCGGTTATTTACGTCTTGGTTTGTAAATTCTGAAATTGAACATTTTTAAAAACATCATAAAATATTTGTTTGAAAAAATGAATTTTCTTTACAAAACGCATATCTAATATATAACAGACAATGAAAACCTGCATTTAATTTAAATAAACACAAAAGAACAAACCTTTGCTAAATCTAATCAATCGTTAACAAAATGATGTATAACTCTAAATTTATCACATTTAAAAAAAAAAATTCTAATATTAAATCTGCCTCCATTTTTTTTCTTTTACAAAAAGTTATCAAATTCTAAATTTGATTTTAGTCATTAACAAAATGTTTTCAAATTCCGAATTTGGCACATTTTCCACGATGAAACCCACAGACGCGAAAATAAAAACGCCAGAAAGTGGTAATCATCATAATATTGGCCATGACTAATTGAAGCAAATGCCAAATTATCAACACACTGATGATGAACTGGAATTCTCTTTGCCCTATTTCATTCGAGCCTTGTCTAAGAATAGAAACTAAGTAGTCTGGCCACACTCATTCCAAAGTTACACAGCTAAACTTAACCTAACTTAACCTAATTATTATCATTACTAGCTAAGCTACAACCCTAGTTGGAAAAGCATGATGATTTAAGCAAAAGGGCTCCAACAGGGAAAATAGCCCAGTGAGGAAAGGAAACAAGAAAATAAATATACTAGAAGAGAAGTAATGACAATCAAAATAAAACTTTTTAAGATCATTAACAATATTTAATTAGATCTTTCATATATAAACTATAGAAACTTCATAAACACAATAGGAAGAGAAACAAGACAGAAACAGCATGCCCAAGTGTACCCTTAAGCAAGAGAACTCAAACCAAAGACAGTGGAAGACCATGGTACAGAGGTTATGGCACTACCCCTAAGACTAAAGAACAATGATTTGATTTTGGAGTGTCCTTCTAGAAGAGCTGCTTACCATAGCTAGAGTCTTTTCTATCCTTACCAAGAGAAAAGTAGCCACCGAAAAATTGCATTGCAGTAGTTGACCCTTGAGTGAATAAGACCTGTTAAGTAATATCAGTGTTGTCAGGTGTAAGAGGACAGAAGAGAATGTGAAAAGAATAGGCCAGACTATCCGGTGTATGAGTAATCAGAGAAAAAAATGAGCCGTAACCAGAGAGAAGGATCCAATGTAGTCTTTCTGGCCAGTCAAAGGATCCAATAACTTGTGAATACACCGTTACTTTGTAAGGGACTTGACATCCCCTCCCTAATCCCTTATGCACTTTGTCCCGGTTTATTATATACCTGGTTCTTAGAAACATGAACACTATAATTACCAATGATGCAATTCTTGAACAAACATAAGGGAAAACAAATTACAGTTACATTAAAAGAATATGTAAAACTGCACAATATAATAAAGACAAATGAGTGTTGGATAAAACAGTTAGTCATCAGTTACTAAAAATTGTCTGCACAAAACAAGCAAAGCGATACAGAGCCTTCTTTCTTCAACAAAGATCCCTCGAATCCTCAAGGTAATTGTTAAAAACTAAAGTTGGTCAATGGCCTCTTAAGAAATCGTAATACAACTTAAAATTGCCTTTTTTATCATTACTGTTGTTGTTGTTGCTGCTGCAGTTGGCGAAGCAGAGGACTCCCACAGCCCAAGGGCTCCTACTAGGAACGAAGAACAGTTAGAAAAAAAAAACAGATAATTCTTGTTCCTACAATCGTATATTGACGTCATCACCTTGGTTTAATAAGGCATTTCACCTTCGCCCTATTATACAATGCTGCAGACGCATCCTCATCGGAGATACATGATACGAATAGAAATACTAATAATAATCAAATATACATAAAACAAAAATTGGTATATATACATATATATATAAATACTGTATATGTGTATATATATATATACATATATATATATATATATATATATATATATATATATATAAATAAATACTGTATATATATATATATATATATATATATATATATATATATATATATATATATATATATGTGTGTGTATATATACAAACAAAAATATATATACATATATAAATAACCAATTAGTTACTCTCTCTCTCTCTCTCTCTCTCTCTCTCTCTCTCTCTCTCTCTCTCTCTCTCTCTCTCTCTCTCTCTCTCTCTCTATATATATATATATATATATATATATATATATATATATACATATATATATATATATATATATATATATATATATATGCATATATATATATATATACCGGTATATATGTGCCATATGTGGATGAAGTCATGGTGAAGGGTAGATGGAGATGGGATGGGTTCGTTCTCCCCAAGAGATTAGTTCACCAAACTTACAGAGTTGGAAGACCCATGCCTACATGGCTGAGGACTATGAAACGTGAAGTAGATGATGATGAATGGAAAAGTATCGATTTAAAAGCTCAAGATATAGACGACTGGCGAAATCTAACCGAGGTCCTTTGCGTCAATAGGCGTGGGAGGAGATGATGATGATGATATGAAAATGATGATGATGATGAACTTGAAGAACGAAGAAACGTTCTATATTATCAGGACATGTCACTTTGTATATCTTGAAATATTGCTTTGCGACATAAAGGAAAACACGACGACACCGATTTCATTTGTCTTTACTATTCCAAGAATGAAACGGGAACAATCAATCAATCAGTTCTTGCAATATAAATAGACCTTGAATTCCCGCAGTAAATCTCACCCCCTCCCCACCTTTCCCATTCCTAGCATAAAACCTAGGAGGATTTATTACTACTAATCCTCCTAGGTAGAACATCGTAGAATTAACACAACCCCCCTTTACAATTGCCTTCCCCTGCGTCAATTCCCGCCGGCCATTCCTTCACTGTTTCCTCCTTTTACTCCGCCATTGTTCTGTCTCGTCTCCCAAGGTCCTCCAAGACAGCTCCTCTCCGGACTAATCCAACCCCCCCCCCTCCCGCAAGGAACGTAACAACATCCCACCCAACCCCCAGTGGGTTTCCTTATAGCAGTCCATCCGGGTAGTAGCTGTGCCAGTCTTCCTCTGCTTTTGTAAATGCTGCTTTCGTGGATTGATATCATCCTGGTATTGAGATAATGAGATTCCGCCATGAATGGAACTTATTAATGCAAATGAACCATTTTCCTTTATCGAGATGTGCAATAAGTAAAGAGAACGGGTGTGTGAACCACTGTATACTTTATAATTTCTAATAATACATTATATATATATATATATATATATATATATATATATATATATATATATATATATATATATATATATATATAAGGGGGGGGGGGTTCTGGCATACTGACATCTAAGGTAGGTGTGTGTGTGTGTGCATGCAATAAACCTACAGGGAAAATGAAAATCTTAAGAGTGAATCCTGACTGTTTTCGTTTTTTCTCTTGAGGAAGTCAGGCGAAACTGATGGTCTTTTTCCATCTGAGCATCATGCTTCCTTGCGAGTTTTACGTACACACACGGGTATATTACACACACACACACACACACACATATATATATAAATATAAATATATAAATATATATATATATCATCAGTCATTGCTAGTTCACTGCAAGACAAAGGCCTTAACATGCCCCTCGACTTGCATCTGTTTATGGTCTTTCTGTGCCAGTCCACACCAGCAAACTTTCTTGGTTCGTCAACCAATCGTCTTCTCTTCCTACACATATTGTATAAAAATGTGTTTAATCACTTACTGCTATCAAATGAAACAAGTGAAATGCATTTTCTCTATATATACTTTACCTTTGTGTATATTAGTTTGAACATTTATCAAATGTCAGGATTTAAGGAAGATTAAAAAAAAAACTTGATTTCCTTTAAGTTGTTTAAAAAGTACATCAAAATACAAAGAGTTTTGCAACTAATTATGTGTTTATGATAATTAATCAACTTTACCGTCACAAAAAATGATTAAATTGTCTCATTACTAATGGTAGCATATTGTAAATGTCCCTGTCTGGCCATCTGCCGGACTGGGGTTCGAGTCCCGCTCAAGTTCGATAGTTTCTTGTAGTGTCTGCAACCTCCCCATCCTTGTGAGCTAAGGATGGGGGTTTGGGGAAGCCTATGGGGATACCTGCCGAGTCATCGGCAGCCATTGCCTGGCCCTCCCTGGTCTTAGCTTGGATGGAGAAGAGGCTTGGACGTTGATCATATGTATAATTGGTCAGTGTCTAGGGCACTGTTACTGTCCCTTGCCTCTGCCATTCATGAGGACCTTTAAACCGTTAAGGTGTAAATACCCTGTATATACACAAAAAGATAATTTCCAGTATAAGCAAGCAGGAAAAAAAAAGCTTGAAAAAGGGCTATGGGGGCCTTTGTGACCGAAACATGCCATTAAGACTGAGGGGGAAGTTTCATAGGGCAGTGGTAAAACCAGCTATGCTCTGATATAGAGACTAAAAGAATAAAAAAAAATGAAAAGGATAAGAAAATGGACATATCAGGGTAGAGAGTATAAAGATGGATGTCCGAGTGACAATAAGATTAGAAATGAGTATTTAAGAGAGGCTATAAAGGTGGTTGAAATGTTTAGAGGGGAGACTGAAATGATAGGGACACTTATAAGGGAGGATGGCCATAGTGAAAGGAATATCATGAAGATGGGGGTTCAGGGTAGAAGAGGGTAGGGGAAAAAAGAGAGAAAAAAAAAAGAGGATGAAGCCTTGAGATCAGTGCACAACAACGGTAGATAGATGGAAGAACCTCATCCCCTCCCCCCCCCAAAAAAAAAAAGAAAAAAAAACACGATCCCGTATAGAAACGGGACTAAGTTGAGAAGAAAAACACAACCAGCATCTAACAAAACATATACATTTCATTCATCAATAATCAAAAGTCAATTGGATTGGATATTAATTATGTTAAGGTCATTACTCAAAATGAAACTAACTTTACGTCTTTCCCTAAAATTTCATTGGAACTCTGAATGTGTTATCTGAGGCATATAACTTTCCATACAATTTCAACAATTTGAAAAAGATCCTTTCAAATCTAACCTTGTTATTAGTTTAGTGAAGAGGTAAATAAGGTTAAATGGCGAAATGAGTATTACTTCAGTTTTGATTTTCTCTGAAAACCGGGGGATTTAGTTGACATATTTCATAATATGTCAAGTTGATAATTAACGGTCGGAGGTTGATAACTAACAACTAACTAATGCCTGTAATACTATTTGATGATAAGGACCTCTACCAGATTCCTCCACACATCAATGCCTCTTGTATTCATTGAATAAGGTCTATTAAAGGGGACTATGGGGTCCCGGATTGTCATAGGGGAATAAAAGGGTCATCTGCCTAGCAAAGGGACAAGGGGCTACCTGATTGCCAAAGGGGGACATGGTTGATACTCGACTATCAAAGCGTAGTAAGGAGGGTCGCTAACTGACATGCAAGACATCTGACTGCAAAGTTTCTAAAAGATCTGACTATAAAAAAAAAATGAAGAGCAAAAATCATATTAAAACTACAAACTTTACGATGCTGAAGTTAACAAACAAATTTTACTGATTTCTCTCCTTTATTCTCACACCAGGATTTGGGGATTATTCAAATTCTTTTATATCTTAAATATCTCATAATGTGGTGAATTCCAGAAATTAAATACAGCTATATAAAAATACCAACCAATAGCGGCACAGGTGGTGGTTTTGGAATTTTCCCAATAATCATAGTCCAATAATGGCTTTGATGGCGAAAATTTTGAGATATAATTTATATCATGACCGTATAATAAATAACACAGCATAGAGCTTTAACATGTTGAGTTAATGGGTTCTAAATGTATTTTTTTTTCAATCATCAGACGATAAAACAATTAGTCTGCTAAGTTTCAAGGTTAATGCTAAACTTGATTATCAAAAGGCAGTCTCTCTCTCTCTCTCTCTCTCTCTCTCTCTCTCTCTCTCTCTCTCTCTCTCTCTCTCTCTCTCTCAAGCATTGCCTCACACGTACAGTTCATTCATTCTTTTTTATAGCTTTTGGATATTTGATTATTCAATTTGAGGTCTGACATTGTTTTACATCATACCAAGGTAGTTTTACAGCTGAATGTATAGTCATCAATCGGCAGTTCTGTAAACATACAGAACAAAGGACCAATTTTCTAATATGGATACCGGATCTAAGAGAGTTCTACAGTATGCACACCAAACGTATGGTAGATTTACAGCACAGGTACTGAACTTCTAGCAGTTATTTACACAGTATGCATACAAAAGCTGGGACAGTTGTACAGGACACGCACTAAACCTGGTGCACTTCTTTACACAGCATACATACAAAAGCTGGGGCCGTTGTACAGGACACGCACCAAACCTGGTGCACTTCTTTACACAGCATACATACAAAAGCTGGGGCCGTTGCACAGGACACGCACCAAACCTGGTGCACTTCTTTACACAGCATACATACAAAAGCTGGGGCCGTTGCAAAGGACACGCACCAAACCTGGTGCACTTCTTTACACAGCATACATACAAAAGCTGGGGCCGTTGCACAGGACACGCACCAAACCTGGTGCACTTCTTTACACAGCATACATACAAAAGCTGGGGCCGTTGCACAGGACACGCACCAAACCTGGTGCACTTCTTTACACAGCATACATACAAAAGCTGGGGCCGTTGCACAGGACACGCACCAAACCTGGTGCACTTCTTTACACAGCATGGGGCCGTTGTACAGGAAACGTACTAAAACTGGTGCAGTTTTTTACACAGCATACATACAAAAGCTGGGGCAGTTGTACAGGACACGCACCAAACCTGGTGCACTTCTTTACACAGCATACATACAAAAGCTGGGGCCGTTGTACAGGAAACGTACTAAAACTGGTGCAGTTTTTTACACAGCATACATACAAAAGCTGGGGCAGTTGTACAGGACACGCACCAAACCTGGTGCAGTTCTTTACAAGGCATACATACAAAAGCTGGGGCAGTTGTACAGGACACGCACCAAACCTGGTGCAGTTCTTTACACGGCATACATACAAAAGCTGGGGCAGTTGTACAGGACACGCACCAAACCTGGTGCAGTTCTTTACACAGCATACATACAAAGGCTGGGACAGTTGTACTGGACACGCACCAAACCTGGTGCAGTTCTTTACACAGTATACATACAAAAGCTGGGGCCGTTGTACAGGAAACGTACTAAAACTGGTGCAGTTTTTTACACAGCATACATACAAAAGCTGGGGCAGTTGTACAGTACACGTAGCAAACCTGGTGCTGTTTTACACTATGTGTACCGAGTCGGTGAGAGCCAGACAATGCACAAACAGACCGTAAAATTGGTACTGTTCTATAGCATGTATGAGCAGGAATACAGAAGCAGACAAACTGGGGGCAACCTTATAGTACAAAACAAACCTGGGATAATTCTATGGTATAAGGTATGCATTCTAAGCAGTGCAGTAGCATGAATACCAGAGCTCAGACAGTTCTAAAGAATACACATCTAACCTGGTACACCACTTCAGTATGCTTACACACAAAATCTGGAGTACCGCTGCAGGGTGATTACTTTAGTAGCACTCTGGAATACATACTGGACCCGAGACAATTTTCCATATACAGGCAAAACGTGATGCAGTTCTATAGTATGCATATAAATCCTAAGGCAGTTCTGTAGTATAGCAAAAAACCAAGGGCAACCTTTATTTGGCATGCTGAACCCTAGACAGTTCTTTAATGTGCTCGTTCAATAGCCTATATACTCAGCCTGGTGCAAGAGGGAAATATGGGGCAAATTTGTCTCATCTATAAAAGATAACTTTTCATGCCGATTCTTACATGATAAGAAAAGAGCGTATGCAAAAACATGCACTGCATCATGAAATAGAAAAAAGCTAAGATTGTGAAGAGTAAAATCAAAAGAATAAAAATTTCAAGAAATATTCTTTATAAATTGAAAGTGTTACAGTGATAGATTAGTCATAAACATCTGTCATTCACTTGGAATGATGCAACAAAAACTTTGGTAGAAAATTCACAATGATAATTTTGCATCTTCTGAAGTATCAGAAACCGAAGTAAATATAAAAGAACTATCAACTGGACAACGTGAATATTTAATACTAACAATAGCCTCTATATTAAAGCCATTTAATAAATTCTCAACATATAAAACACGGAAAGTATGTTGAGAACTCAGAAATGCAGACTTTTAAAGTTCGTTCTCGCCTTCCTAATGTTTATTTAACTCAAAATCAAATGCGTTTTACACAAAAAATACCCTCTATTTCATTCATAGGATCATATTAGATCAAAATTCAAAATTCTCCTTGTTATCAATATGCACTGTATTCTTTAGGATCATCACATCCAGTCTCGCTATTGTATTTATTTATGTTTTTATCTCAGCTTTATTCAAATTATCTTCATATTTCAAAATTAATGAATAAATTACAGCACAAGTCCAAAATTCAATTTGGCTTCATTCATGTTATCTTCATATTTCAAAATTAATGAGTACATGACTGCACAAGTCCAAACTTAAATTCTTACTTCAAACGCGCACTACTGTAATGAATGTGGTCCGCTTATATCAAAATATGCCATTTGGGGTTAATTATTCGGATAAATGTTCATCAAATATAGCTAACCTAGCAAATAAGTTACCTAATTTTGCCAGTTACATTCAGTCCTTTTACACGATGTTATATCGTAGTTTGAAGAATTATAAATAGCTAAAATGTTTTCTTTGAAACATATATTATAAACAGAAAACAGGAAGATGCCAATAACAAAATAGGGAATTCTGTGAAGCAAAAATCATGTTTCATGCCCTGTTGCCTGAAGGGTCGCAAGATGAAAGAAGAGAATCACCTTTGGAATTAAGAAAAGCAGCTCTTGAAGCTGCAAAGAAAACTAAAAAGATTTTTCGTCCAAAATAGCAGTTAGGTAAGTAAAAATAAATGCCATATATATCCTCTATATAATAAGAGCAAGTGCCTGATTATATAAATATATATATATATATATATATATATGTATGTATATATATACATATATATATATATATATATATATATATATATATATATATATATATATATATTTCCTGTCACACTCAGGGGGAAGAGGGTGATGCCATACCCTGGCGAGAGGGGATACTTCAAAAGGTACACTCGGAAGCTACACTCTCCCATAAATGGCCGAACCAGCATGTTGTAGAGAGGAAAGAGGGAAGGGTTGAATATGAGTGTCTAAATATTTAGACGTCATTTTTGACGGGTCGGGTACTCTAGTATAAATGAACGGATGAGTTGTCAATTCCAGTTCGGTTAAAAACTAAAGGCGACTCTACAGACAGTGATTAAACACAGCTTCTATGAAAATGGAATAATGGAGGATTTCCCTGTTAGTCAGCCATCATTAGCTATAGAAGCTTTTAAATTATATTTTCGACCCCATTAACTATTTTTTTTATTTTAAATGAAGTAATTTTAGTGTTTTGTCACGATTAGTGGTCCTGCAATAGTCCGAGGAGCAACAGAATTTCAATGCTGGGTTCAGAGATTTAGAAAAATACCCCATCTATTCGCAGTTCAATCTCTTTGGTTGAAAAGACCCAAGACTTGGCATAAAATTTCAAAATGAATGAGTCAGGAATGTTGCTTAAACGTTTTATTAAAATAAATGATAAATAAACCTAACTCTTCAATGATCAAGATTGTGTATAGACGTTGGCTGGGGTCTATAAAAATATTAATGGTAGTATAAGTCAAATTTGAAGAGACGTAAAACTGAATCTGAAGTGTCTCATTTCCGTAAAAACTGTGCTTCATAAAAAATCCCAAAGTATAATTTTGGAGACTAGATCGAACCCAATACAAACGTTTCATGGGTGGAAATACAATGTAATGCAATAAACCCCTTTGAAAAAAATAGGCTGAAGACCTACAAGAAAATTATACACTAAGATCACTGAACTTTCATGA
>NC_090742.1:44987229-45019729 GCF_036898095.1 Palaemon carinicauda
GTTCGAATCCAGCTTGGGGGATGAAGAGCTTCGCCTCCTTTTAAAATATAAAGTAGGGCTTGCAGGAGAAGTTGTGTGGCTAAATTAAAGAGCAAGTACCTGGTAATTGTGAAATAGTACTCTCTCTCTCTCTCTCTCTCTCTCTCTCTCTCTCTCTCTCTCTCTCTCTCTCTCTCTCTCTCAAATGACGACGCATAATGGCGATTTTGAGATTTATCTGAAAATAAAACCTTTTACCGAAGAAGCTTTAAAAAGTTTAATTTTTCTTCTAGAGAGGTAGAATTACTAAAGCACCATCGCAGTGTCATGTGACTCATCTCACCCCGACCTCCAGTTGATGTTTATCTAGAAATACGTTCTCAGGACGAAAAAACACCGCAACCATAGACTAACAATGAGAGTTCCTCTGCCAACTGCACCACAAACCCCCTACTGATGGAGATGTTGACTGATTACAGCTGCCAAGGGTGGACGTTGGGGCAGGGTCACGCATCCTCATGCCAAGGGAACAAGTGAGATATTGGGAACATTAAACATAAAAATCAGAATTGTCGTAAAAACTGGGGATTTAGGTAAATGAAGAATTTTCACAAGTTTTGACTTAAACAGGGAATTGTACAATTTTTTCTGGTGTTAGAAATCGTCAGAGACGACCTGGCAGAAGGTATGTTTCCTTTGGCAATGATGGAGTTTACCAAAATGCAGTTCAGTGCACCAAAGTTGCTTATTTGAAGCATGGCATGACAAGGTCCAAAGGGAAGGAGGAAAGAGACACTTAATCCTAGGTTTGGCTCTCGTTACAAAAGACAACTAAAAACTCTTTCTCCTTAAAGCTAAATCGGATCTTTCTCTCCTTGATAATAAAATCTATTTCTTTATAAACTCGACTAAAATGAATTCTACTTCTGTATCTTCAGCTTTCG
The DNA here is from genome assembly GCF_036898095.1 of Palaemon carinicauda. Taxonomy (NCBI): domain Eukaryota; kingdom Metazoa; phylum Arthropoda; class Malacostraca; order Decapoda; family Palaemonidae; genus Palaemon; species Palaemon carinicauda. The sequence continues at coordinate 44,988,153 of NC_090742.1, forward strand.
TCTACTTCATTATGGAGTCGATGTTTCCCATGAACACTCTAGATACCCCTCATCGTGTTAATATATGTGTATTTACTCATTTACATTGACTCCCTATTGAGGATGTGGTACCATATGGGTAAAACCTCCTGATTTCTCAGGAAGTCCTGAAGATTTAGGTTGCTAGCCACAACCCTTTTGTTTTTATAGCTTTTTGGCTATACCTGGGTTGATTGGGGGCCCCAAGGGCTGATTGCTCTTTGAAAAAGGTGGGGGGTGAGGTAGTCGCATCCCTAGACATTTATATATCATTACCACATTCATCTTGTGCAGCACACATCAATCTCTATCTACACAGAAGGCTATGCAGCAGTCTTGAGCAATCCTTCACAAACGCGCCAGTTATCTCTCTCTTGCACACACACTTGTGAATCCCAAATATAAGGGCCCTTCCTTTCATTTACATCTTTCAATACATCATCCCAACCATTCTTTTACCTTTTTCTCTTTGTATATCGCAGATCTTATGAATTTTACATTCTTTGTATATGACCAAACCTCCTAAAAAATTCTGATCAATACTTTACCCAACAAGAACCTTTTAACCCCTTCTATGAACTTCCATATTCCTCACCCAATCACTTCTTAAATCAGAAATATTCATTGCAGCCACTCCTCTCCCCCACCCTTTTTTTTTTCCATTCATCCACATTCAACAGCCACGCTTCATTTCTTTGTGTCTCATCTACTTACAGATCAAATTAAGATTTAAAATAAGAGTCCTATTGTTTACTATTACACACACTACTATTCGAAGAGTATTTACTATCAAAACATAATATATATCATAATAATCAACTGCAGTATTTACGTCATAGCATTATAATCTATTTTCATCACAGTAATTATCATGACATCTTGATATTTGCTAACAAAGTCATATTATTCAAGTTCGGTCATATATTTTCTATCATGGTTATAGCGGTCATGATCAGTCTATTTTCTATCATAGTCGGGTCATGTAATACCAGTTGTACTGCATTATTCGGTGTTATTGTAGTAATATTTACAATTAGCCAAATCACAATAGTTTGTTTGGCAAAGTAATACTAAAGGAAAATTGTCAATATAGAGAAACCTTAAATTATATCTTATATATAACCTTTGTAGAAATTTTGGAATAACGGAAGCTGGAATTATTAAATCTATTGAAGAATTTGTTGGAGATTAAACTTCAATATGAACCTATTAGATGGATGCACTAATACATAAGGGATACAACCCGATTTATAGAGGATAGAGCACCAGCTGTATATACAACACGCGAAAATTAACTTAACATGGATGAAACACAACATCAGCAGTAATGGATACAGAAAACCAGCAGAGACACAGAACAAACTGTACATAGATACAGAGGAGCATTAACTGTATAAAGACACAGTAGGACACTAACTGTTTAAATACTGAACATCAGCTGTAAATAGCCAAAATCAACCTTGAACTGTAGTAATTGTACAAAAACACAAATCAACATCAACTGCAAAAAGGTACAGAATATCAACTGCATTATTACACAATATCAACCGTAGATCGACAATTCAGAAAATCAACTGTACTTAAAGACAGAGTAGAACATTAACTGTACATAAGACAGAGTAGAACATTAATTGTACCAAGATACAGAGAATCATCAACTGCGTAGACCTAGAATATCAACCATAAGTAAACACAGAACAACAACTGCACAGACTCAAAATCATATTAACACCCCAAAGGTACAGATGAATATCAACCGGACAGACACAGAACATCAAATGTACATGGGCTAAATTCTTAGAGCATGGGTGTCAAAACTCTTACTATGTTGCCTTGTCAAACTTTACTGGACTTTTTTTCTCTATTTTCTATCGGCCAAATAGTAAAAAATAGCCGTTTGTTCACCATACACTAACTCGTCCTTTTGATTCCTAACTAACAAAAAGATAATAACATGAATACGTGGGTGGTAATTGTGATGATAATCACTAGGAAAAAAACATGCCTCTTTGTTACCCGAGACTCGGGAAGCCCCCCCCCCCAAAAAAAAAAAAAAAATTGAGATACTTTATATTATTTATAACTATACAAACTATCGTACTTTACTATAGGAGAGTGGATGACAGCAAAGCTAAAATACGGCAGTTAAAACTTTTTAAAAGGTGTAAACAACCTCTACCTGGTGTAGAGGAAAACCGACCCTCCCTAGTTCAATGTAACTTCACTTGGATTGAAGCCAGGACTTGCATTGGGGCTAGTGAGGGCATGAAAGTTTGAGTAAAGGACTCAATGTTGTAAAAATACAAATGATCTTAAAATTTTGTCATTTGTTCCTACACAACTACAAACCATCGTCCTTTATTATAAGAGAGTTGTCCTTAAAAGCAAGGTAGTCCCCATTCCAACTGGCTGGAAATCTAACCCTGGAACGTTCAGACTTAACAAAGAAAAATGGCTTAAGGCAGTCCTAAGCCTTTTTTTCAATACTAAGACTAAATGTTCCCTCACTACTAAGGAAGACTCTCCCATAATGAAGGACGAAGGTTTATATTCGTGTAAGAGTAAATGACAAAATTTTAAGGATCAATTGTATTTTTCTTAATAATACAAACCTGAGTACTTTACTCACACTTTCCCTCTCACCAACCTACACTTTGTGAACCAGAAGGTTTGTCTTGAACCAAGACCTCTTTGTGTTGTAAGCGGAGCATGTAGATAAGATGAACACTTTGAAGGCCAATCAATAAAGTAAGAAAGGTTTGCTTGGTGGCATTAAATTTCCCTCAAAAGAAATGAGAGAAAAGATTCTAAAGTATCTACACACTTGGATGCTGAAAGCAAAATGAGGATAGCATACGTACCTTAGATAAAGTTCAGCTGGAGAGTCTTCCGAGGAGGTACCCAAGGGAGGGGCTCTTCACTTTTCACCCCAGACTTAATCAAGCTTAGCCCTTGATCTTCAAATACTAGTCCAGTAAAAGAGCCAAGGTAACTAAACCACCTGTTGAGTAGCAACAACAGGCCTCAGGGTGATTGTATCCATGGACCAGTGGGTAGTGAAATTGGTCCGTCATTTCCAGACCCCTACCCTAAGTACCTGTGCCACAGAGAAGTTCTTTTTGAAGTTTCAAGAGGCAGTAGCACCTCTGAAATGGTGGGCTTTCACCAGAGTTCCTTTTCTTGAAGGAGACATTAAAGAATGGGAAATCACTTCCTAAGCCGGCTCTCATGAAAATCATATCTGAGAGAGGAGATGCTGAATAACCTTCATGTGTGAAGATACAGGGAATCCACGACACCATGGGAAATCCTGATGTGGGGCTGCTGTAGATGTGGGGATTCACTCAGGATCTCTGATAAAAGGTGAAGTAGGTCTGGATACCACTTCTAGTGTGACCACATTGGAGCTGTCAGTGTCATGACAAGATTGGGTGTTTCCCTTACTCTCTTGAGTACCTTTCTTGGTGAACAGAACGGTGGAAAAGCATGTGTCGAGGCCATCCCACGGGTACCAAAACATGTCCTCGAATGCTGCTGAAGGATCTCGAAATGGGGAGCAGTACACAAGTAACTTTGCATTTAGAGATGTTGCTAATAGGTCATTGGTCAGAGAACCCTAAAAAGTTATTACTCTAGTCGCTATCTTAGGACCATTCTCCACCAATGATTTGAATCCTCCTGCTCAAGTGATCCTCTAATACATTCCTTTTGCCTGAAATGAAGCGGGCCAAGAGAAGAACTGTGTTGTCTTTCCCCATTCCAGGGTCTTCACTGTGATTTGTCACAGGCATTGAGACACCGTCGCCCACCCCCCCCCCACCCCATTTGCAGATGTAGGATACCATGGTAGTGTTGTTGCTCATCAACACCACAGTGTCTCCTTGAAAAAAGAGGGTAAAACTGTTGTAGAGCTGATCAGGCTGTTTTTAATCTCTACACAATGATGTGCTCCAGACGTTCCAAAGCTGACCAACTTCCCGAGACCATGTGTTGGTCAAGATGGGCTCCCCATCCTTTGGACAATACATCAGTGAAGTGTCTGAATTCAGGAAGGGAGGACGGCAGAGGACAGCCTTTCCTGAGGATTGCTTGACTCAGCCACCAGAGGAGATTCTTCTTGAAGCTCGTTCTAACAGGAACTAGACTTGAGGATTGTCCCAATGTTGGGACTATGATGACTTGAGGTCCTACTGAAAGTTCTTCATGAATAGTCTTCCTCTGGGAACCAGGTGCTCTAAGGAAGCCAAATGACTAAGAAACCTGTCACTGGAGAGCCGGAAACCAGGAGCGCCGAAGGAAAGGGAGAGCAACCTGCTGCAGTTTAAAAATCCTTTAGAAAATCGATCCCCATTCCCAAGTACACTACTCCTAAATTATCAAAACTTCCATGTCCTGACAAAACTTGAGAACCTTGTCCCGATGATCTAAAAGTACCTCCCATGAATTTGCAAGGATTAGCCAGTTGTCTGCAAGCAAATCCAATTGACATGGGCTCAGTGACACCAGTTGAAAGATCCTTGAGTAATCCTGTAGGGCTGTTGATAGGCCAAAGCAGAGGACCTTGAACTGGAACACCTTGTTGTCTACAACCACCTGAAGATATTTCCTGGATGCTGAAAGTAGGAGTCTTTCAGGTTCCCAGGTCTGACGACTTGGATGACCATACCCGCTATCTCCATCTTGAATGGAGTCTGCTTGTTGTAGAGGTTCAGGGCTGAGAGGTCCATGACCAGTCTCCAGAAGCCTTCTCGAGAAAGAGTCGACTGTGGAAGCCGAGGGACCCGTCCTGGACCCCCAGCAGGCCACCCTTGTCGATCATCTTGCTGTAGAGCTTGATGCTTCATAGATCCTTGACGATAGGATGACAAATTCGTCGGAGGAATTAGAGGAGGGGGGGTTGTTGTTGTTGAATGGGAGGAGGTATCCGGACTAGAGGACATGGATGGTCTAGTCCTCTGCCCAGTGAAACCACCACTACCTCCAATTCTTCTGAAGGCATCCACTCATGGTTCTGACTCTGATAGGATGGAAAGGACATAGAGGGGTTTTTGAGGACAGAATGAGCTTATGAAGGTCCTTTCTCAAATGGTCTTCTAGTCCGAGATCCTTGTCCTGACGTTCTGGCCTGACCCGAGGTGGAAGGCTGGGATTGCTTATAAGAGACCTCCCTCTGCATCACCGAATCTAGAGTCTTCTTCCTCCAGTTCTCAGTTGCAATGTCTTCTAGCAGAAAGAGGGAGGAATGGTCCAACCATGCATTCCTGACATCTAGAAGCTCCAGTTTCAGATTCTCTAGTGAAGCCTAGTCACAATACTTGAGCACCCAATTAGCCCACTAACTGGCTCCCGGAAACAAGGTACTCCCCTGCCCTGGCTCCGATAAACATTAGATCCTTTAAGACTTTCTTCTTAGGATCAGAGAGATGTCCGACCATGCAAGACCAGTTGCCTATCTATGATGCTGCATTGCACTGCGCTCATTGCTATGAATTCTACATTCACTGCTTCCGACTAAGAGAAGGGAACAGAGGGCAGTCTGTCCAACAAACACCATGACATAAACTTGGCTACTGCTGGATCCAGGAGTAGAGGAGATGGCTTTGCTTTCAAGATTCTCACAATATTTTTTCTGCTTCAGCAGAGGAATTGGTATCAGGTGAGAGGATCTCCCAAATTCCAGAAATTCCTTTCCTTTATTACCTAAAGATTATAAAGATTAGTGAATGGCGAGAATAACGAGAAGCTTATTATTTAAGCTTGCACACACATCCTTGGCCATGGTTGTCAATGGTCTAGCGCTGGCTAGGTAAACAACAAAGGAGGTCGATAACTGCTCTCCTACCCCTAAGAGAGATCAATAAAGATTCCCTAATAGCATTCATAGAGCGAATTATTCAAAGAACCTTGAAAGGTTGATTCAGACTCCCCTTCAGTCAGGGAGTCTTGGATCCGACTGGAGATAGAAGAACACTTCCTCACTCGTCAGAAACCACCTCTAGCAGGAAATCCTCAAGGAGGAGTAGGTTGGTCCCTCTTCCTGCTGCATTGTCTGGGTAGTGGATTTTTCTTGTCAGGTCTGGAGAAGACCAAGGAGAAGCAGGATTGGCAGCAACAGGTTGGATGGGTCCTGAACCCCCTCTGGCAGGAAAATGTCCACAAAATCTAACTCTTGCAGAAAAAAATATGTATTCTCAACGAAGTCTTGAATGAGTGAGTCTCCAAACCATCTGGAGAAGCAGAACATGAAGGTATCTTACCATTTCCCGATGCTTCCCCTCTTGCAGGAAAAGTCTTCGTCCCTGAAGCGTGGTGAGCTCATTTGGGCAAAGGCTGAAGATTTGAAGAGATGGAGTCCTGACAAGATGGGCACTTGGAGCGAGAGCTTTGTGTCCGCTCATGACAAGATGACGGGAAATGACCAGTCTTCTGCTGAAGAACTTCCTCAAAAATATGGAGAAGATCTCGATCGCTTTGATGTATGCCTAGATGCAGAGCGTGGAGAAGAGGTGTGAGGATAGATAGTTTGAATGAGAAGTATAACTGGAGCCTGAGAGCAAAGCACGACCGGAACGCAGGGACGAAGAGTTTCGAGCACGAGGCAAAGCATACCTGGAGCTTGCAGCAAAGTGTGCCTGGAGCTCGAGGCGAAGTGTGACTGGAGCTCGAGGCAAAGCGTGCCTGGAGCGCGAGGCGAAGCTCACCTGGAGCAAGAAGGCAAAGCATGACTGGAGCGAGACGATGAAGCATGACTGGAGTAGGAAGGAGACAAGCACCTGGAACACAATAAAGAAGCACGACTGGAGAGTGAAAACAAATCATGTCTAGAGCATAAGGGTGAAGAGCTCTGGAATGTGAAGGGGAGGCTCAAGCAGAGCTCGAAGAAGCAAGATTGCAGTGTGAAGGCAAAACCAATCTGTAGCGCCAGGAAGGAAGCATCTGGAGCATGAAGGAGAATATAGCCTAGAGCGTGAAGGAGAGGAGCACGAAGAAGAGTAATGGCTTGACTCCGTGGAGTTGCACCTGGGTACGCAATCCTGATCTTTCTGACGGGGCGACAACTTCCCAGGGGGAGCAAGAGACTCAGGGAAGAGCATTTAGCTGATGATCTCGGAAGAGACGAAGGTGATACAGGATCGCGAGGCGAGCACAACCCAGCTCTCCTAGAAGTTCACAAAAAATAACTAGAGAGAGAGCGTTCCTTGCACGGTGAAGGGCTAACAGAACCTCTATGTCCAGAAGGTCTAGTGGGCAAAGATCTATAACACCTATGGGAGGATGGTCCAAGATCTCTCTCTGGAGATGTGATATCATGCCAAAGCTAAGGAACAGCCTGGCTGGAAGGCTCTGGAAACCTACAAGGTCCCACAGAGGAACCCCTCAAAGGATGAAGAACGGGGCAAGTCCTGCAGATGCACATGCAACCGAAGGGGAAGCCTGCTGACGAGAAAACATCACTGGTCTAATGACATCTTCCTATCCTTGAGGAACTGTAGAAGCCTCTCCTCCGAAGAGGGATCACCGATGCCCAGGGAAGGCTACACCAAACAAAAAGCATTAGCTCTCTGATAGAAAGAAGGTAAATCTCCCAGAAGAGGAGGTGCCATAGACTCTCTAGGGGGAAACTGCAGGGTTTCTATGGCCTTTGGACTTGTCCAAGAGTTAACAGACCATCACTATTGCTCAAACGCCCTACGGAGGCAGTCACTATGGAATAGTCTGAAGTTCTGAAAGAAGAAAAGGAAGCCTGGGGCTTCTTAGAGTTCAAGGATGACCCTGAAGGCAAAGAATCCCTTTTGGCCGCCGCCTTCTTCCTTCTGATAAACAAAACCCCATGAGAGGATAGCTACTTCCTACATGGCAAGGCCTCTGAGTATACATCTCTGCACGACAAGCACAGCCTATGAGGGTCCACTTCAACACTACTTGTGAAGGTACCGCAAGACTTGGGCAGCACTCCAGGTCCTGTTAGCAAGGATTGGGCAGCACAACAGGACATGTCCACATGATGAGTAGAAGCAGCATACACAAACAAGCAGAAACTGACAAAGTTTTCCAAGGAATGAGGAACAAGTTCACTCTCTGATGGCTGAATTCCGAGTGAGGTTTATATTTGTATAGGAACAAATACCTGAGAAGATTGTGTATGACAAGTAAAGAAAATCTGAAAAAGCATCACCCACAAAATTAGTTTTTCGATAAAACGGGTGAATGTCTAAATTGTGGTACAGAAAAATTCAGTCGTAAATGTTGTCCCTTTCTTTAGGTAACAATGATCTGAAGAACAATTCACTAATGTACACTTTGCACTTACAAGATAAGCCTTAGAGTGTTCGGTAATTCTTCATGTACCATACAAATTGCACTCACCAAATAAGCCTCCAGAAGGCTTTGTAAATCTTCATGTCAGCTATTTCACAAGCTCAGTAACTGAGAAGGACTCACACTATAATTAACAACGCATAAATTTGTCATCTCGAGAAAACAGATAACTGAAGCACTTTGAAACTGCCAAAGTAGTTATGAAAGACTCCTACAATGAACTGAAAAAAAAAAAAAGGTGTGCTCCCTGAATACATTCCCAATCCAGCTGACAACAACTGCTATCATCAATCAAACCAGTCACATACTGTAGGCACATTGGAACACCTGGCTAAATAGCTCACACTTGTGGAGTCCAATATTCCCTTCTCAATGGAGTGACAGTCAGTTTTCAGCATTGTTGCAAGCCTCGGTTAATCAAGGAACAGTCACAAAGGATCCAAAGTCATAATTGATTCCATGTTTTATGTCTGTCTGATTAATTAGTCAGAATCCTAATACTTATTCTCTTTCTTTTGAAATATTTACTAACTATTGTCTTATCCTCTCGTCATTTATAGGTCACATTAACACTGTTCTTTATCTAGGGTTTGAAGGTCTTTTTTTAAAAACATGGTAATTTGTCTTATAATGCACCTTTCTTTCCAGAAATCATAATCTTTATTGTCCTCAAGGTGTGTGTTCACAAACCACACTTTGGTCTTTTCTAGTCTATCTACCATTTCATATTATAAAGAGCAATGTAGGCAGATATGTATAACCATCCATAACACTAAAACAGCAGCTACCATATAGAGATTATGACACTACACAATTCCAGAACACAAACACATTTCCGATAATTATGAAACAAAAAACTAATATTTTCAGAGGAGCAACAGCTGAGCTGAATAAAATAATGGAAAATAAATTTAAGTTGTATGCTTTAAACATTCTAGGAAAAAACTACTAAATAATTTAAACTTATGCTCTCACTTTTCCCATTTCGACTTTTCTGGAGAGGCTAAAAAGAATATTTAGACTGTTATACTCTTTCCATTCTCATTACTAGAATATTTTACTTTTCCACTGATATTCAAGTATCACTATGTTGAGGTTTTGAACTCGGTTGTGCCCTTCCTTTCATAACATATTAATAATAAAAAGTTTGTATATTAAACTAAAAGGGACAAGACCAAGAAACTTCTGAAGATACACCTTCACTCTGAAAATGTATATTTAGATTGCATAATCGAGATGAAGTGGGAATTGCATGACTGTGTCAAGGATGAATAATCACATCCCTTTTCAAAAGGTTCATTTCCCCCTAAAAACAATAGTTACATCTACAGTAATTCTCTCACAAACTCTTTTATCACTTGCTGCTAGTTATAAGGTCAATTTTCAGTGATCAGTTCCTAGAGTGGAAAATTTCCAAAGTTTCAACATAAAAATCATAGCACAAGCAAACTTATACTCTTTTTCTTGCACTCAGTGTCTTGTGGAAAATATAATAAGCCTCCATCTCCCACTAAACAATTCTAAATTTCTTTCTACTCTATACTCACCCATGAGCCCATTTATTCAATGACATTTCATCCATGTTATTCTTACTTTCCTTGTCATTCTGATCAGGTTATCCTCCAACGGATTTATGAAAATGGCATTACAGTACAGCATTATGAAAAATAAATTATTATTTTAGCATAACCTAATTAAGTACGGTTAATTCACAACCTCTTCTATTGATATTGTATGTTCTAAAGTCTTTCATTCAGAAAGATATCTATAATTCATTAATGCATAAAAATTTCTATTCTGTCCAACAGCTTTTTCCCCTTCACTCCTTAAATTATCTCAAGTTTAGCATGAATATTAAAATTGACAGGATAAGAATTCATCATGGATGACCTATGTGGTAACGTCCTTGACTGGTAATCGCCAGACGGGGGTTCGACTCCCGCTTAAATTCATTAGTTCCTTTGGTCGCTGAAACCTCATCACCTTTGTGAGCTAGGGATGGGGATTTGGAGGACCCTATAGGTCTATCTGCTGAGTCATCAGCGGCCATTGCTTCGCCTTCCCTGGTCCTAGCTAAGGTGGAGAGGGAGATTGAGCTCTGACAATATGTATATCTGGTCAGTCTCAAGGGCATTATGGCCTGCTTGCTAGGGCAACATCCCATCATGAGCGCCTCTAGATTTATGAATAGAGTAAAATTTTCCATCATGGAATAGAGTCCAGAAAGATATCAATCTTCATTTTCATAGGACTTGAAAAATTGTTTGTTAATCACTATGTTTCTATTGCTAGCTGACAGTAAAGGCCAGAAATAAAACTATAAATTATACTCGAGATCAGTTAATCAAGTAAAATGCCCACCACATCGTCTACCCTTAAAGTATTAATGATTCCCATGACCTTGTTTGATAAAAACGGTCTAGTCTCCTGAAAGAATTTTCAAGTGGCATTAGGATGATTAGGGACATAAAAGTCTCGACACTTGCATAAAGTGCCTATGGTTCAGAGTTGTCCAAACGAGGGAAGTAATTCTCTTATGTTGAATAGATGAGTCCTTATAAGATGTTGTCCTCGAAAGGCTTTAGTCACTGTCCACCAGGTACAGGTATAGGATTCAACCAATTTGTATTCATAGTACAATTAAATGAATCTTGGAGCAGTCTATAATTTAAACAGTAGAGATAAATTTACAAGTATAGTGGTCATAAGAGATAAAGATAGTGCTATGCTTCATAAAACTAGTTTTTGTTCCAATGTATATTATATTCATATGTCTTTTTAATTAGGTTTTCCCAGCTATTAATCACGAGCAAAATTCCACACTAAATATTCTCTCCAGGCAGTACAAACCTACAAGTTCCTACAACTAAACTGTCTCTTGTCTTTGGCAGATAAATTATTCAACAGAATTAACCCATCCAGACATATATCAACAACACTGCACACCCAGCTGCATTTGATTATAACCACACTCATTGAACTAACCTAGGCTATCTGAACTCCTTCACACACTTTTCCTTCCCCTAGACTACCCTATATCTCTAACAAACAAGATGTAACCACCAACCCTTACACTTACATTAAATATCTCATCTATCTCTTTCAAAATTTAAACACTTTATATTTATCTCATTGAAGTCTATACAACCTGAATACAGGGTATGAGACGATGGGGTTATTTTCATACCAAGCTTAAATGTCAGAATGCTACTGCTTAAGTTCCTAGAAATTAACTAAAGTGGAAGTGTGATTGCTGCAAATTTTACAAGAGGCTTATCCCCATTCAGATGGTATCACTACCAACCAAGGGAACCTTGCTGCTGCACTGAATATTCAATTACACTGGAACAAGATGACTTAATATTGCAGTCCCCTGGCAGTTTAAAAGGTACCCAATCATGGACCATGTAAGACAACCTTTCCTCCTTATTTCATAAACAACACCTTAGCTTAATCGCATAAGTGCAAGTATCGAAAGTGGTATGAACGATTCAGAATATAGAGCAGCTGTCAAGGAAAGATGTCGAAATGAAGGTTACATAACACAGGCCTGTAGAAAGAACCAAGATTGTATGATTGGCCCTGATTTTCGTGCTGCCTTTGACCATGTTAATAACGTGACACTTCTTTTCAAAATCAAACAGTTTTGAGCAGGTGGGTCTTTTCTTAACATAATTATTGAACTCTAAAGTAATACATTGCAAAGAGTAGGCTAGTTGTTGATGGGCACCATGTTAAGTATAGAATTGTAATCCTTTGGTGTCCCACTGTATTTGGTGTTCCTCAGTAAAGTTCTAGGCCCATTACTTTCATACTAAATACACATATGTGGCTTGTCCTAAAACATGTTCGTTGCATATGCAAATGATGCTACTCTCTTTATCTCAATTCCATTTCTGGGGTTGCAGACTCCTCTAACAGAGATCCGGCTAAATTAGTGTAAGATGCAAATTATGGGGCATGAAGTTGAACCCTAACAAAACTCAAAGTATGGCTAAGTCGAAGACAGTGGCTCCTTAACATCCAGATCTGTGTAATCACAATGATTCTTAAACAATATAAAACTACTTTAAAAATTTTAGGTGTGATTCTTGATTGAAAACATACTTTTGAGAAACACGTCAGTTTTTTCTTCAACTGCATAAAAAATTGCTTTTTGATGACCAGTATTTCCTGCAGAAATGTTTTAATTCTTTCATTCTACCTTGTTTCAGTATTAATCTCCTGTCTGGTCTAAACCTGCTGACTCTCATCTTAATTTGTTGGACAAAATCTGACTGTCTATCAAATTTAGTTTTCCCGATTTTATCGTTAATCTTTGACACCAACGTTCAGTTATTTCTTTGAGCAGGTTGCACAAGATTTTTCCTAATTCTGATCATCTTTAGCATTCAGACCTTCCCAGATTGTACTATCCTGTATTAGGCATGCAGTTAATTCTGAAAGTCTTGCTTTCTCCATCATAAAGCTCCACACTACATAGTATTAAAGAAGTATTATTCCAACCATGACCAGATTGTGGAACGATCCCCTAATCAGGCAAATGAATCCATGTAACTTCAGAGGTTCAAACTTGCAGTGAATGTTTTTGTATTGAACAGATTTGTAGGTTGGCCAGGGAACACGCCACCCGTTGAGATACTAAGCTAGAGTGTTATGAGATCCTCTGACTGCCCAGATAGTATTACATTCTCTCTGGTTACAGTTCATTTTCCTTTTGCCTACACACAACCACACACCGGATAGTTTGGCCTATTCTTCATACACCTGACAACACTGAGATTACCAAACGATTTCTCTTCACCCAAGGGGTTACTGCACTCTAATTGTTCAGTGGCCATTTGGTAAGGGTAGAACTCTTTAGCTATGGTAAGCAGCTCTTCTAGAAGGACACTCCCAAATCAAACCATTGTTCTCTAGTCTTGGGAAGTGCCATAGCCTCTGTACTATGTTCTTCCACTGTATTAAGTTAGACTTCTCTTGCTTGAGGGTACACTCGGCACACTATTCTATCTTATTTCTCTTCCTCTTATTCTGTTAATGCTTTTAGTTTAAATAAGTTAATGCTTTTATAGTTTAAATAAGATATTTATATTCTAATGTTAGTCTTCTTAAAATATTGCATTTTTCATTAAGTTTCCTTCCCTCACAGGGCTATTTTCCCTGTTGGAGCCCCTGGGCATAATAGCATCCTGCTTTTCCAACTATGGTTGTAGCCTAGCAAGTAATAATAATAATAATTGGATCTCTGTGTAGTTACGGCTGTATTTCCTTTGTCTTCACATACACTGAACTGTCACACCTTTTTTTTTCTAGATTCTCCTCTGTCCTCATACACCTAACAACACTGAGATTAACAAACAATTATTTTCCGCTCATAGGGTTAAATACGCACTGTAATTGTTCATTGGCTACTTTCCCCTTGAAGAGACTAGCTACGGTGACTAACTCTTCTAAAAGGATACTCCAAAATCAAACCATCGTTCTCTAATCCTGGGTAGTGGCATAGCCTTTGAACCATGCCTTCCACTGTTTTGGAATAGAGTTCTCTTGGGCACACTATTATATAGTATTTATCTTCTTGATTTTTGGCGTGTTTATATGTTATATATGAAAGATCTACTTTAATGATGTTACTGTTCTCAAAACATATTATTCTAATGGTTCATTACTTCTCTTGTAGTTTATTTTATTCCTTGTTTCCTTTCCTCACCTGGCTACTTGTCCCTGTTGGAACTCTTGTGCTTATAGCACCCTGCTTTTCCAACTATAGTTGTAACTTAGCTAATAACAATAATAATAATAGTAGTGGATTTTCTCTTCTTAGTTTACATAGGATATTTTTTTTAAATTGTTACAGATCTCAAGATATTTCATATTCTTGTGCATTACTTCTCAAATAGTTTCTTTCCTTATTTCTTTTCCGCAATGTGCTATTTTCGTCGTTGGAGCCCCTGGGCTTGTAGCACCCTGCTTTTCCAACTATTGCTGTAGCTTAGGTGGTAATAATAATAATCTGAATTATAGATGTCAATTTTACGTAGGTTTTCATTCCTGTCTTTTATGTGTATTCATATAAAGATATCACAGAATTCTTATTAGCAAGAACAGGCAACTGACATACAGATACTAACATCTGATCACGTGACATGCTCCATGTTTGATAGGCCTTGGAAAAATCATCATAACATCTGTAGCGTTAAAGCTACCCCTCTTTCTTTCTCATCAAAAATCATTACCATTGTCCTAATTTGTTCATATGAATTCGTCTTTGGTATTAATACAAATTCATTGACTGACCTGTTTCCTTTTGTTCAAATGTTCATAATAAAATTATTATTATTATTACTCAAGAACATTGCCAATGGCATAATTATTCTCTTCATCATCATCACTATCCTGAATTTCATCTCCATAGTTACATCATAATTTTCATCTACATCATCAATCCACTGATATGAAAAAAGGCTTAAACTGCGGTAAGATGGCGGCGAGAGACAGTTTCTTTTGTTTTAAAAGCTCTATCTATAATTCTCCAATGTTCTATAATCTCCTCAAGGTGTTATTCACACAACCAACCCTTTTTTATTATCGGCCGCAAAGTAAATTTATAATGAAATTTCACAGCTCAATTTGTAGCATACACATCAAATGAAAAAAACAAAACAAAAAAAAAGTTGGAATTCCTATAAACTTAGAGGTCATTAGGACCGCCAGAACTTGTCTGTGGAGCTCACATCCCACGGACAACTCCCCTAGATGAGCCTAGGGTTGCACGACTGTGCTGCTGTCTTATCCGAAAGTATCATTATCAGAATGGGTAATCTCCTATCGAAACCGGTCAATTGTTCTTATCTTAGATACAGTCGGATAGGAAAATGAGTATTTGTCATACAAAAAAAGCAAGAGATTTTGATAAGGGATAAGAAAAAAAAAAGACGTAAAGGAGGGACATGTCCAACATCGATTGCAGTGTACGGAAATGACGATTGTCAGTTAATTATTATTATTCTCTCCTCTCTCTCTCTCTCTCTCTCTCTCTCTCTCTCTCTCTCTCTCTCTCTCTCTCTCTCTCTCTCTCTCTCTTCAAATCACTAATGATTTAGAGAAACCATCACACTTCGTGTTGCCATAGTCACGAAACCGGCACAAACGGGTAAGACAATTAAAACAGTAAGATGAAAATATCTCTGAGCAAACAACTATAGATAAATTAATAAATAAAAACAACTTAACAAGCATTAATAAACTTAGGATACTTGGCTACTGTACAACTCAAAAGCCACAATTTTGCGAAAGATAAATAATAGTTTCTAAGTAGGTTGGATTATACAACGATTAGGTTCGAAAACATTTTACTAATGGTTGACGCACAAAAGTAATAACTAAATTAAAGGTATAACGTATAACATAATAGGAAACTAAGTAAACAAACGGAAGGCAGACGAAGGGTACAATTATTTTTTAGTTATCGTACACAACCCACAGGCATCAGTGTTGAGGTTCCAATATTATTTCTGAGCGATAACACTATCTGATAAGATTAATATTCTCTCAACGCTTACTATTTCTCAGATGTATCCCACGCATAACAAATGTTCATAATACTCTTCTAAAAAGCAAAAGTCACATTAACACGATACAGTACAAAAAACATTTAAATAAACAAAAACACGAAAAAGGATATAACCTTGATTTTTTGTGTGGTGCGGTGTGCTCTATCGTAGGCTGGTTGCTGCTTGCCTCATGAGGGTATAAATGCCCAACAATTCCTTCGAAAAACAGTAGTTTCCATACGTCTCAGAAGAAGTAACAAATTCACAGTTAGAACTCATTAAAATAGTAATATAGTAACGTCGACGACCATCGGTTCGCAAAGCACATTCACTAAAGCTTCCATCTTTCATTTCAATAAAAACACTAAATTTTGTTTGATTGAATACCACGTGACTGACTGACTATTCAGCATCTCCAAGCATTAGATCATCACCAACGCAGAGTAGTTCGCTTTATCCACTAACTACACCTGAAGGGAATTATCCACTCGCATTCCTGATGACATGTCCCTAAAAATGGGGACAACACGAAAAGTTCAAAAGAACACTTCATCAATGCAACGATAAAAAACTCAGTCAGCCTTGTAGCGCGACTCCTCTTCTTTACCACAACTTGTCAACTAATGCCAACGTGTATGCTGGTCTCGCCGGGTTTATACGTACCGACCTGCAGCTCGTGAAGATTCAATTATGCGAGCAATAAAGTTCGCGCCTAGACATTTGGCGAGGTTTTAAATACATGTCGCGGTGGAACGATTTCGAGGGTGGAATAACATGGAATGAGAGATGTTTAGGAAAGTATATTACTGTTTACACAAAAACAGAGGCCAAGGGATGACGGAGGGGAGAATCGTGTCCGGAATATTGAACTAGGACGAGCAAAAACAAACAAAATGGCTATAAGAAAAGGACAATACAAACACACACATACGTATACGCACGCCTCTGGCATTTTACAAGGCATCCGCTGAGCAGACGGCGACCGGGGTTCTCTCTGCCTATCACCTCCGTACCCCCAACTCTTCCAATGGAAGTTATCAACCCCACTCAACTCCCGAACACCGGCGTGCAATGGTGTTCCCAAACAATTGGCCCAATAGAGAACTTGTCCTTTTTTATCATTCTAATTATGCTATTCGAGATATTGCACACACACGCACATCGAGAAGCAGTGTACGAGTGTGTGATAACAAATAGATAAGCATCGTCTTAATTGGGAGGCTGTAGCAACACTACGAGATAAAACTTTTCGTTATATTCAACAACATGAATGGCGAGTGATAATGACAAAAAACTCAAACGTTAATTTGATTTTCATTTTCTGGAATTATGATACTCGCCGTTACATTTTCCATCGAGTACAACGTATAATATTGCCTCTAGGGTACTGTCGTTGTCATAATCTCACTACACAGCCAAACCACGTCAACATATTCTTGATTTTCATCTTTTTTATTTCACGCACATTGAAATTAATCACGTTATACGCCATCACATACACTAGAAAAAAAAAACTATCAATTTCCTTTCATAATCGTTCACTCAATTAGATGGTTTTACTTTCTGCCTAGCTAGATTACAAACCTAAGGGCTCCAACAAGGAAAATAGCCCAGTGAGGAAAAGAAATCAACTATATATGAGAGGTAATTGATAAAGAATATAAAATATCTTAAGATCAGTAACAACGTTAAAATGGATATGTCATCTAACCATGAAGACGGACTAACGTCAGCCTGTTCAACATGAAAATATTCGCTGCAAATTTGAACTTCTAAGTTCCACCGATACCAGGAAGACCAATCCACAATCTGGTCACATCTGTATTAAAACTACAAGAATACTGTGTAGTATTGAGCCTTATGATGGAGACGGCAGCACCGTTAGAATTGACAGCATACCTAGTACTACGTACAGGATGGTACAGCCTGGGAAGATCAGAATGCAAAGGATGGTCAGAATCATGAAAAAAAAAAAAGTTATGTAACATGCATAAAGAACTAGCTAAACGATGGTGCCAGGGATTAGTATCTAGAATCGGAATAAGAAATTTAATAGAGAGTAAGTTTTGTCCATAAATTAAAATGAGAGTCAGCAGCGGAAGACCTGACAGAAGAACAATACAGAATTAAAGAATTCAAACATATATAATTTTCCGTGTAGTTGAAGAACAAACAACAATTAATATGCGTTCAACAATTACATACAATTTCCCATTTGAGATGGTTTGATCGGAATGAAAAGGACAGACCCATATATATATATATATATATATATATATATATATATATATATATATATATATATATATATATATATATATATGTGTGTGTGTGTGTGTGTGTGTGTGTGTGTGCGTGTAAAGAGAGAGAGAGAGAGTGGAGATACCTTAACATGGGGAAAGGGTTTGCGTATCGCCATAGCTGTACTATCTAGGGCCACCCTTACTAGGTTGGTTTGCTTAGAGCAATCAGACCAAAATCTACCATCATCACCAATCCGCACTGGCCAGCATGGTGATGAAAAATGGCATGCCTGGGGCCTTTGTACTGCAGTGGACTGGGAACAGTTGCATTTGTTGTGATTGATTGATTGATTGATTATGAGTTATCTGGAATCCTGTGCATTTTTTGTGTATATACACCTGTGTGCGTGTGTGTGTAAACTGTAGCATTGTGATTACAATTCAAAATGTACGACACTTCATGGAAATTTAAATTTGTTTCCATGTGACAAAAAAATGTGATTTTCAAAGTCGCAAGACATCTGTATAAAACGTATCTTATAAAAAGCCTTGGCATTCAAAGACCGGTTGAACCATTATTTTCCCGAATTTTGTGAAGGATTCTGAGAACCACAAAGATCCTCCCAGAGTCTGGTCGCACCTAAATCTACCTACTTTTTTTTTCCCGAACTTTATTTTTCGAATATTCTATGAACAACCCTTCCCACTGGTTCTATCCGAATTTGGATGGTAAGGAACGTGACTTGGAAAGGATATTAGCTCGATCAGAGAGATGCTAAGAACGTTTACGACGTCAAGTTTGCTATTGCGTGACCTAGACTATTATGTGACCTAGACCGAAGGTTGTTATTGTGTGACCTAGACCGACGCGTGTTATTGTGTTACCTAGATCGACGATTGTTATTGCATGACCTAGAGTCCGAGACCGTTTTCACAGCATCAGCAGACACAACAAATGGGTCATTGCCCTTTAAATGATACTTGAAGGGATAGATGAGGACCTTCTGTGTGAGGTGGAATTCCTTGAGATTTTTTAGTGGCGTGCAGAAAGGGAAAGATGTGATTTTCTTAAGGTTGCGAAAACTTGCTTTTTTTGGGGGGGGGGGTGATTGGGGTAATGATTTTCTTGAATACATTTGGGGCATTGAGAAAAAAAAATAAGGAAAATAGAAAGTCATGACCGACATAAAGTTTCAGACACGGGGAGGTACATCTAGCCTATGAAAGAGCTACATTTCTTTTCACATTGGTCAGCCTATGCATTCTGTAATTTTTAAATAGATTGAAATATTACAGCTTTTTATGTAATAAAAAAGCAATATATACTGTATATTCTTGATAAAAGACAATCTTGGGCATTGCACACAAACACAAAATTTTCCCTTCCAGAGTCGTTCTCCAGACTGTTCCATTTAGTCAATGGTATTATTAAGAAATTCAACAACGTTTAAGATTATTTTGAGTAGGCCTAACATCGATCTATGGTGACATAGTGTTGATATTATATACATAATTTTCTATCCTGTCATGTAAAAATGCTGTTCTCCTGTCTAGTCTACAGAATAATTTGATCTGCCAAAATGTAATGGATGATTAATTTCCCTGACAAAAACTTGAGGATGAATAATTTCCATGAAAACTTGGGGATGAATAATTTCCATGAAAAAATCGAGGATGAATAATTTCCCTGAAAAAAAAAATCGAGGATGAACAATTCCCTTAAAAAATCGAGGATGAATAATTTCCCTGAAAAGAAAATCGAGGATGACCAATTTCCTTGAAAAAATTATCATGAATAATTTCCCTAAAAAAAAAAAAAATCGAGGAAGATTAATTTCCTGAAAAGAAAAATAATCGAGGATGATTTATTTCCCCAACAAAAAACCGTGGATGATTAATTTCCCAAGGTAAAACTCGTAGATGATAAGTTTCCCTAACAAAAACTCGAGGATAAAAAAAAACCCACAATGTTTAATTTCCTTAACAAAACCTCGAGGATGATAAATTTCCCTCATAAAACCTCGTGGATGATTAGTTCTCCGGACAAAAACTTAAGGACTAAGGTGGTACGGTCATGTCATGAGAAGAGATGAACAGTATATTGGGAGGAGAGTGATGGAAATGGAGGTACAGTACAGGAAACGAGAAGGAGAGGGAGACCAAAGCGAAGGTGGATGGACTGTATCAAGGATGACCCTCGATCAAAGGGATTAACCGGTGAAGAAGTGTGGGGCAGAGGTAGATGGAGAACGCTGGCCAGAAACATCGACCCCACATAAAAGTGGGAAAAGATGCAGACAAAGAAGAAGAAAGAAGACATATACTTTATTTACAATTGTAATTTTTACCATTTAGCTCCGATCACTCCTTCTAATATATCTTTCAAGAAGTTGAAAACTCTTATTATTCTTTTGTGATGGTGTTGATTTGACAATTAAATCGAACTACGCCAAATAAAGGATATTCACGAGAAACAAATCACGCTGGTCTTGCTGAATGGGACCACAGTATTTAAAGTAAAACAAGAAAGCAATTTCAACGTAAGATTTTCCATAATCATGACTATTCTGTGACTATTTTCCAAGGCTTCACCATCCACTGTATGTAGTAACGACTATGTATTCAATACGACAAATTTGCCTTTTCTTTCGTGAGGTTCTATCCTAGGCCTATATAGTATTCATTAAATCTTAATCCAGCGGTCCGCAAATTGTTGAATGGTTTTACCAATTAAATAAGCGACTAGGTGATACTTGGGAAGTTCATACTTGTTGCAAATGCTTATCTATTACATTATTATCTGTTGGTTATTTATAATTCACCTTAACATTTTTCTTTTTATTTTAGTGCTATAGTTTATTCGTTATAAGATTTATTTCTATAACAGACTTTATTGTGTTGTTCTTTTCCCAAGAAAGATCAACAGAATACCCAGCGAGCAATAGAAATTAATTTATATCCAAGTTTTCAGTTTAATCCCATTATGAAGTAGAAAGTTATAAACAATAGAAATTAGTATTTGACATTTAATAGCACTCAACGATTTTCCATTGGGAAATTTAATGGACAACATCAAGAAGTAACGGTAAGTCCAAAATGTATTAATTGTTAAAATTTAATTTACCATTGAATTTTATCGAAGATATATGAGGGAATAATGACTTTCCAAGCTATGCTGACGGTATGACTGGTAGAAAATAAGTTACATTCTTCCAATTGCAGTATCATAATGTAATGTAACTTCTTGCTGATTAATTGATTGATTGATTGAGAGTTTTCGGACATCCTGACATCTAAGGTCATTGACGTAAATATCATTTGTTATAAATAAAGAATTAAAGGAAATTGAATTTAAAACAAAAGTAGAGATGTCCTTATAAAAGTTAAATAGCTTTCAGAAGACCTGCATCTGAAATAAATCTAAAAGTACCGTTAGCATGGTACGACACATCATATCCAAGAATCTTATTTAAAGAGGTGTGGACTGTGGAGAGTTGCCATTTTGTCTAGGCCTGGGGGAAGTACCAGAAGAGCGTTCCTCCAACGTTGTTCTGAGGTTAATATATATTTATTGTGTATTCGATCACCTAAAAGTTCTAATCAAAATAAGACTGTAGTATGATATTTGCAGACTAAAACTGATGGTTTTGTGCATTTGATTGCTTAAAAGTCTTGACAAAATTAAGCGTGCGGTGTGCTAATAGAGGATAAAATTGGTGTTTATTGTGGGTTCAATTGCCTCAGTCTTGATCTAAGTAAACATGTCATGTGATAATGGCAGATGGAAGCTGTTGTTTGTAATGAGGTCAATTACATAAAGGTTTAACTTGATAAGCTGCATGCTATAAGCCCAAGAGTTCCAAACATGGAAATATAGCCCAGTGAGGAAAAGAAATACGGAAATAAATAAAGTATATTAAAAGTACGAATAAAATATAAAAAATATTTCAAGATCAGTTACTACGTTAAAATAGATATATCATATATAAACTACGAAAAGAGACTTACGTCAGCCTATTCAACATAACATTTGCTGCAAATTTGAACTTCTGAAGTTCCACCGATTCAACTGTCTGATTAGGAAGATCATTCGACAATCTAGTCACAGCTGGAATAAAACTTCTAGAATACTGCGTAGTATTGAGCCTTATGGTGGAGAAGGCTTAATTGTTAATATTAAGTGCACGCCTAGTACTACGTAGAGGACGGTACAATCTGGGAAGATCTGAAAGCAAAGGATAGTCTAAATTATGAAAAATCTTATGCAATATGCATAAACAAGTAACGGAACGTCAGTGCTAGAGATTAATATCAAGATCAGGAATAAAAAATGTAATAGACATCAAGTTCTCGTCCAACAAATTGAGATGAGATTTCAGCTGATGAAGACCTGGCAGAACAATACTCGAAACAGGGTAAAATGAGGGAATTTAATAATTTCTTCAGAGTAGATTGATTACCCAAAATCTTAAAAAAAAAACACTTTCTTAATAAGCTCATTTTGTGCAATTAAAGAAAAAAAATAGAAAATGTGTTTTTCAAAAGTAAATTTACCATCAAGAATAACACCTAAAATTTTAAAGAGTCGTACAGAGTTATAGAAATAGCAATACAGAGATCTGGATGTTGAGGAGCTACTGTCCTCGACCTACCTGAAATTATACTTTGAGTTATATAAGGGTTCAACTTTATGCCCCCTACTTTGCACTGTGCAATAATTTTAGCTAGATTTCTATTAAGGGATTCAGTAACCACATATCTACATACAGGAAAATGGAATTGAGGCAAAGAGAGTAGCCTCATCTGCATATGCAATGAGCTTATTTTCCAGGCCAAACCACATATCATGTGTATATAGAATGAAAAGTAATGGGTCAAGAACACTACCTTGAGGAACACCAGATACCACATTTCTATACTCACTTTGGTGCCCATCTACAACAACAGCTAAGCATCAAGGTCCATCAAGAATGTTTTAATTTCACAGGACAGAAAAGCTAAACTAGTTAGTTTAGCCTCTGGAAAACAGGAATGAGGTAGATCGAGTTTCTCATTACCCTGCTTACTGTCAAATACATCAGCCAAAAGGGTTCCATTTTCCTTTGGACAGTGAGTGGCAGAGCCATCTGGTTCAAGTGAAGGAGCTGTTACATCTAAACCAGAGTCCATTTTTCAGGGTAGCCCAGCTCTTATGTCCCTGGGTTCCTGGGTCAAATTTTATTCTTTCTCAGCTGAAGTATAAACCCTCTGAGCAATAGCTCTTTGATGAGAATAGTTATTCTAAGTCAAATCTAATGTGTTACCCTTCCAAAGATGATAGGCCTCCTGCATCTCCAAATAAGCGTATTTACAATCATCATTGAACCAGGGTTTGTCTTTCACACGGTATTTTTAAGTAGAGATAGGCCTATCAATTATGTTGACCAGATTCTCGTTTAAGAGAAAAACCGACTCAACACTTTTACACAATTGTGACCAATTCAAATGCAAAAGATCAATCAAATTGCTATTACAGTCTGCTTGAGATTTTATATCTATCTTACATGAGTATGGACCGTTAGGGACAGGCTGCTCAGTCTTGATTACTAACGAAATTGAAGGCAAGATCAAATGTCCCAACAAGAGAACCAACTTTTATCATAAAGCTCCTGTTTATAATCAGCTCGATTGTCTAAAGGTCTTCATCAAAATAACAGTGCAGTATAGTGATGACAGACTAGCGCTGGTGTCTATCATGCAATCAGTTGCTAAAGTTCTTGATCAAAATAAGTGTGTTGTGCAAAAATGGGCTTGTTTATTGTGCATTCGATTGCATAAAGTCCTTGATAAAAATAAGTGTATAGTATCAAAATGGCAGAATAAAGCTGATGTTTATCAAACATTTGATTGTCTAAAGGTCTTGATAAAAATAACCATGTAGCTGATAATGGCTGACTAAAGCTGAATTTCATTGCTCATTCGATTGCCTAAAAGTCTTGATCATAACATGTATAGTATAATAAAACATGTTTATTGCAAATTTGATTGCTAATATATCTTCATCAAAATAAGCGCTCATTATGAAAAGGCTACACTAAAACTGATATTTGATTGCCTATAGGTCTTGATCAAAATAATCTTATATTGTGGTACGACAATGGCAGACCAAAGCTGATGCTCACTGTGCATTCGATAGCCAAAAGGTCTTGGTCAAAATAACTGTACAGCGTGAACGGCGTAATAAAACAGGATTCTGAGATGGGACAGGAAATTGGTTACACAAACTTTTGACCGTACAGGATGGAACAGATATCTGCTCGACATGCTCATCCTGTCTTACGAGATTTAAAGAAGGGAAATTCATAGATATGTAAACTAGCACGCCCATGTGCATATATATATATATATATATATATATATATATATATATATATATATATATATATATATATATATATATATATATGTATATATATATATATATATATATATAAAGTATATCCACAAATATATTCTAATATTGAATTCACTCTGCCTAGGGAATTTAATGATAAAAGTACATCTACTCATCCCATAATTTGAGGCAAAACTCTTATACATATATGTGTGTGCATAAGTATGTTTATGTATGATTGTTTTTATGTATAATACTCCCGATTTACTACAGAAAAACGATATCAAATATCTCAAAGATCACTGCAAAATCCACCCATCCCAGGATTTACTTTACTTTAAGGGCTGTTTTCCTGGTCTTATCACAAATGGAAACCCTGTGCCCTACAAGATCTGTTTGTCTTATACATCCTTATGTATTTAGAGTATCACACCGTGTATTCTGCGTTAATTGTCTAATTAATATTATCAAAGCACTTTGAAAACAAGAAAGTCTTCAGCTTCTTTTTAAAGCCTTAATAATTCAGTCTTTCAGATGTCTATCGGGAGCTTCTTGCATTTTTGAAAGCTCTAGAACCTACAGTAGACATACATCTTGACTCCAATAACTTGAAACCAATTTTAACTATTCTTGTGTTGACACAATTAGTCATCTGCGCTATCTGTAGAAAATTTCTTAGATAATTCGGACATCCGGTTCTGAAAACTTGATGACTCATTGCACATATCTTAAACTCTATTCTAGTTTTAACAGACAGTCACTGTAATTCAATTTATATAGGAGTAATCCTTACTTGGGGTGGGAGACATTTTATGTATCTTGCTCCTCTGTTACAGTCTACTAGATATCGGAACTGGGTTGTTATTGATATTTATTTGAATGTCATCCAAGTTTTTAAGTTAATTTTCTTTCCTACCACCATAAATTCAGTTTTATTTTCATATAATTTTAGTTACTTAACTCTCATCCATTCCTTAACACGGGTATGAAAGTCGTCTAAAGTTTCAGTAGTTTCATCAATGTCATTTATGGAGAAGAAAAACTGTACATCATCTGCAAATAGTTTAAACTTCACTCATGCCTCTGTAGTACTTTTGACAGATCTACAGTATAAATACAAAATGAGATTGGGCTTAGTACGCTCCCTGGTGTACCCCTCTACTTAATGGTACATATGATGAGTAAGAGTTTCCAACTCGTACACAGAACTTTCTCTCACCAAGTAATCTTTTAGATACACTAAAGCTTTATCTTTATCTTCTTCTTTCCCATCATTATCCCTACATAACACCATCTCTAATGTCTCCTATCAAAGGCATCCTCTTCCACCAAATCTCTTCTCTCCATATCATCCTTCACCTTATCTGGCCATCTAATTCTCTGCCTCCCTCTCGATTTTGTCCCCCTAACAGGTTCCTCCCAAGCCCTCCTCACTCCCTCCCCACCATCCACCCGCAACACGTGCTAAAACCATCTCAGTCGTGCCACTCTTATCACCCCTGCAATCTTTACTATGCCTGCCATTCTTCTTGTCTCATCATTTTCAAATCTATCAAGCAATTATATTCCCATAAACCACCTCAGCATTCTCATCTCGGTTCTCTCAAGCTTTGCCTCCTCATTTTGTCTTACAACCCACATTTCCGATTCATACATTAACACTGGTCTTATTTTTGTGCCATAGATATTGACTTTTAGCTTGATTGGCATTTTCTTAACACATACCATTCCTGCTACCTCCCTTCACTTCCCCCAGGCTGCTTTTATCCTATTCTCAACTTCAGCCTCACATCCTCTTTCCTCACTTATAGTAGATCCCAAGTATCGAAAGTGTTTTACCTGTTTTATAACTGAGCCTCTACTTTCATGCATAGCTATTCTGTCCCTACCTTCCTTACTGCTTACCATAGATTAAGTCTTATCCACATTTACTGTTAAGCCACCCCACTCCAAAGTCTCTTGCCACTCTGCAACCCTTCTCTGTAAGTCTTTCTCATTTTCAGCGGTAATCACCAAATCATCTGCATATAGCAACGCCCACAACTAATCGTTTCTGATCTCGTCAATACCAATGCATATTAAATTTTAAGTAGCAGTTCAAAATTACTACTACTACTACTACTACTACTATTACTATTACTAACTAAATTATATCCCTAGTTGGAAAAGCAGGATCCAACAAGACCAAGATTTAAAACAGGGAGAATAGCCCAGTGAGGAAAGTAAATAAGGAAATAAACTATATGAGAAGTAACGAATAAAGAACATAAAATATCTGAAGATCAGTAACAACGTTAATATATATATATATATATATATATATATATATATATATATATATATATATACATATATATATATAAACATTTATACATATATACATATATATATACATATACACATATATATAAATATATATATATATACATATATATATATATATGATAAATTTTTTGCACATTTAAACGTGTTTCTTTCATATTTCAAATAAGCCATATATATTAATACATTAAAGTCTGGATTCTCTTAACGACCTCGGGATCAGAGCCCAAGACGGAACCGCCCAAAGACTATGATATCGGACCGGCGGGGATTTGAACCCTCGTCCAGGATATCTGTATGCCAGTGACCATACCACTCCGCCACGAAGAAAGATCCAAGGGTAGCTCACCATTCGTGTTCCTTGGTTGTACCAGAAAGGGTTTCTTTTATGGTCAAAGTGTATACGTTTGCAGGTGAAGCATAATTTTGATATTATACTCTAGCACTGACATTCAGTTAGTTTTTGTATGTTGGTTTTATAGGATTTTTTCTTAATTTTGACCATCCTTTGCATTCAGATTTTCCAAGAATGTAACATCTTTTACACTCTTCGTGGCGGAGTGGTATGGTCACTGGCATACAGATATCCTGGACGAGGGTTCAAATCCCCGCCGGTCCGATATCATAGTCTTTGGGCGGTTCCGCCTTGGGCTCTGATCCCGAGGTCGTTAAGAGAATCCAGACTTTAATGTATTAATATATATGGCTTATTTGAAATATATATATCTATATATAGTCACTGGCAGCAGGGTGACAGATTGGATTTAAGGTGATAGACAAATGTCTCTTCGGCTTCTACTCCTGACGCCTGTCGGATGTTCTTATTGGAATTAGTAAGAACTGGCAGGGGTCACTTGCCTTAGTTAGATAGGCACTGAGCATCACAAAGAACTGGCAATCCTTTGATGAATCTAGCCAATGAATCCTCTATGAATTCAGCCAATCAATGAGACGACTGGCAAAATCTAATCGAGGCCTTGTATCAATAGGCGTGGGAGATGATATATAAACTAAGAAGAGCGAATCATGACAACATTTTCAACATTAAAAAATACAGCAAGTTTGAACTTCTGATTAGGAAGATCACTCTACAAACTGATCACAGCTAGATTAAAACTTACGGAATACTGTGTACCGTTGAGCCTTAAGATGGAGAAGGCAGGTCTGTTAGAATCAACTGTACAGTATGCCTAGTACTATGTAAAAGATGTTACATTCTTGGAAAATCTGAATGCAAAGGATGGTCAAAATTAAGAAAAAATCCTATGAAACCAACATACAAAAACTAACTGAATGTCAGTGCTAGAGTTTAATATCAAAATTATGCTTCGCCTGCAAACGTATACACTTTGACCATAAAAGAAACCCTTTCTGGTACAACCAAGAAACACGAATGGTGAGCTACCCTTGGATGTAAACTCTTTGGTGTAGACGTAACAGTTCCTCCTTTACTTAAACCAGATGGCTCTGCCCAAGGTCACTGTCCCAAGAAAAAAGCAACCCTTTTGTCCGATGTCTTTGACACTAATCAGAGTAATGAGAAACCCATCTTCCTCATTCCTGTTTTCCTGAGGATAAATTAGCTGATCTAACGTTTTGGTTCCGTGAAATTATAAAAAAAAAAAAAAATCTTGATGGACCTTGATGCTTATATACGTGTAGACCAAAATAATATTTTTTCTTTTTTTTATAGAATATTGATTTCTTAGGACCTATGTTGTATATTAAGTTTTGTGAGCTAGCAAGAAGAGGTTCCTTTTGATAATGTTACTCTAGGTAAATGTATTAGTAATAACTCTAGAACTGTGGATTACAGCCCAATTTCCAAAACTCCCATATTAGCTAAAGTTTTTGAAAGTCTTCAGGTAAAATGTCAAAATACTATATGTATACTGAAGGTAATAATCTGTTCCCTAGTTTGCAATCTGATTTTTGCAAAGGTCTTGGAGCATGTGACGCCCTTCTTACAATTTCCAATACTGTTTAGAAAGCCCTTGATTGTGGTTAGAAAGTTTGTATAATTGGCCTCAATTGTAGTCCTGACTTTTGCTGTGTTAAACATGAGGCCCTTGTGTTTACTCAAACAGTTGGGAGTAGGTGGACGTTTCCTTAGCATCATTATTGAAGTATTAAGTAATACATTGCAAAGAGTAGTTGTTGATGGGAACCATAGTGCAGATGATGCTACTCTCTTTGCATTAATTTCACCGCCTGACTGTAAATCTGGGGTTGTTGAATCCCTTAATAGAGATGTAGCTAAAATTGGTGCAATGTCCAAATTATGGGGCATGAAGTTGAACACTAACAAAACTCGAAGTATGATTGAAACTAGGTCGAGGACAATGGTTCTTCAACATCCAGATCTTTGGATTATAACGTTTCTTAAAATTCATAAAATTCCTTTAATATTTCAGGCATGATTCTTGATTGCAAATTTACTTTCGGTTTGTTTCTTCTTCAATTGCACAAAAAATGGCTTATCAAAAAGTCTTTCTAGATTTTCGGTGATCAATCTATCCAGAAGATATGCTTTAATTGTTCCATTATACCTTCTTTCTAACATTGTTTTCCTATCTGGTCTTCAGCTGCTCTCATTTTAGTTTGTTGGACAAAAACTTCTGTCTTAAATTTCGTATTCCTGGTCTAGATATTGATCTCTGGCACCGTCGTGCTGTTTAGTTCTTTGTGCATGTTGTAAAAGTTTTATTCCAGCATGACCATATTCTGGAATAATATTCGTAATCAAGCACTTGAATCAGTGAAACTTCAGAAGTTCAAACTTGCAGTGAATGTTTGTATGTTGAACAAGCTGACATGAGTCTCCGTAGTTTATATATGATATATCTATTTACAGTCTTTATTAATAACTTCCTCTATACATTTTATTTATTTCCTTACTGTATTTTCTTTTCTCACTGGGCTATTTTTCATTGTTGAAGCCCTTGGACTTATAGAATCCTGTTTTTCCAACCATGGTTGTAGCTTAGCTTGTAATAATAATAATAATAATAATAATAATAATAATAATAATAATAATAATAATACATCTTTGCTGATAATGGCGATATAGAAACCCATTCATTACGTTAAGGTATCCCCACTCTGATATATATATATATATATATATATATATATATATATATATATATATATATATATATATATATATATATATATATATAATCATCTCCCTTCTCCTATTGGTGCAAAGGGCCTCGGGTTAGATTTCACCAGTCGTCTTTATCTTGAATTTTTAAATAAATATTTCTCCAATCATTATCTCCCATTTCACGGTTCTATATATATATATATATATATATATATATATATATATATATATATATATATATATATATTTATATATATATATGTGTGTGTGTGTCCCTATTCCATCAAATGCTAAAGACAGACACATGTGTTAAACTCAGTTTGCACTTATATATTCAGTACCTGTACAAACTAGATACAATATTGTGACATACTTCATCCGTCCTCAGTTCATTTTATGAGAATCGGCAAATACATATACCTATAATTTCATTCCATATTTACCTGTCCGCGCACAAAAGACATCATTCAGCTGTTTATGTCTGAGCATTTGCTCACGTTAGCTGAATATGACTTGTTTATGATAATGCTCATATACATATGAATAATAAGCGTGGCGATTTGGTTTAAAGGCTACTCATGAATGGCAGAGGCAAGGGACAGTGACAATGCCCTACAGACTAACCCTATCCACCCAAGCTAGGACCACTGACGGCCAGGCAATGGCTACTGAGAACTCAGCAGGTAGACCTATAGGCTCCCCTAAGGCCCCCAATCCTTAGCTCATAAAGATGGTGAGGTTGGAGTCACTACTATCTAGCTTGAGCGGGACTCGAACCTCAGTCCGACAGATTGAGTGACTGACACTATTCCAAAAGGCCCACAAAATCACATTTCAGGGAACCACAATTAGCCTAAAAGAGACCACTCCCACACATCAGTCTTCCATAAGTTTATGGGACAAGAATCATTACCTCTGTAGTCCTACTAAGTAACCAGAAGGTTGTACCAATTTGGCGACACCCACTCCAAAAGGGAGAAAGGTGAATGGCGAGGAAATATAGTCATGGGCACCCTTACTAGGTTGGTTGGTTTGCTGAGAGCGATCAAACTAAAGTCTCCCACCATCACCAATTCGAAGTAGCCAGCGTGGTGATTAAAATAGCCAAATTGTTGTTGTTCATTATATATATATATATATATATATATATATATATATATATATATATATATATATATATATACATATACATATAAATATATATATATATATATATATATATAAATATATATATATATATATATATACATAGGCCCACATATATATGTACACACATATATATATATATATATATATATACATATATATATATGTATATATGTGTGTGTGTGTGAAAATCACAGGGGAACGTGATGCTCAGATTCAAAATAACAGCAGGGAAAATATAATAGAAAATATAAGATCAAGTTCTGACTAGTTTCGGGATACGTCTTCAGAGGATTGATTTATTGAGCGAAGCCTTGTCACATTTTATATGGTACAGTGAGAGTACGAACATACGGACACATATTTACAGAACAATACTCCAAGTAGGTGGCTTATATTATCGGGTGTTTGTGGGCACAGTCCATACCCTATTAGTGAGGTGTAAAAAAAAAAATGTAATTTCGGATGACAGGTAAATTTTTAGGTCTTTT
>NC_090742.1:45024729-45027229 GCF_036898095.1 Palaemon carinicauda
GGAGGCCAGAAAAATGAAAATCTTATGTAACATGTATAAAGAACTAACTCAGAGAATAATATCTAGCTTAAGATTAGGAAATTTAATAGATCGCAAGTCTTGGGGTAGAGTTCTCTGGCTAGAAAGTACACTCGGGCACACTATTCTAGCTTATATACTCGTATCTTCCTCTTGTTTTTTTAAGTTTTCATAATTTATATATGAAAAATGTATTTTAATGAAGTCACTGTTCTTAAAGTACTTTAATTGTTCATTAATTCTCTTGTAGTTTATCTATTTCCTTATTTCCTTTCCTCAATGGGCTATTTAGCCCTGTTGGAGCCCTCGGGCTTACAGCATCCTGCTTTTCACACTAGGATTATAGTTTAGCTGCTACTACTACTACTTCTAATAATAATAATAATAATAATAATAATAATAATAATAATAATAATAATAATATCTCCTCAAGCTGTTAGTTTCTCGTTAGCCCTCTACAGTATATGTTTCCACTCGGGATACCGAAAAACCACGCCGCGATACACAACACAAAGCACTAAGGGACAATGGAAATCTATCTTCCTGTCAT
Source organism: Palaemon carinicauda (assembly GCF_036898095.1). Classification (NCBI taxonomy): domain Eukaryota; kingdom Metazoa; phylum Arthropoda; class Malacostraca; order Decapoda; family Palaemonidae; genus Palaemon; species Palaemon carinicauda. The sequence goes on from NC_090742.1 coordinate 45,025,298, forward strand.
CTTGAAACGCGCAGCAACCTTCCTAGCTAACAGGACGATAGAATGTTCTCGACTGTATTAAACTGCCTTATGGAACATCATCTTTGCATAATGACCAGTTAAATAGACAGTGTTGATGTTTATGGCTTCCTAAAGACGTTTGATTATACAATGTGGTGCGAGAGAGAGAGAGAGAGAGAGAGAGAGAGAGAGAGAGAGAGAGAGAGAGAGAGAGAGAGAGAGAGAGAGAGCATCTATCCTTGCTATTATTGTATTGTTCTCTTTAGACCTAAAATCGGTTATTTGATGATAGCCTTGGCTATACAGTGCTAGTTGAACACACACACACACACACACACACACACACACACATATATATATATATATATATATATATATATATATATATATATATATATATATATATATATATATATATATATATATATATGGGCGCCAACAAGAGTTTGCTTTAAAGGATGAAATTGGAAATATCATTCAAAAGAGATGCACTGATGAAAATTGCAAAGGATTTCCATACAATGCTATACAATAGTGATATAAGAAACGACTTTGCCAATAGAAATAATGAAACACCTTAGCCGGTACTGAAAGTAACAGTTGGAGAAGTAAAGAAAGCATTAAAGGCATGAAAAGAGGCAAAGCAGCAACAGAAGATGACCTAACAATTGATTTAGGTAGTAGGTTGGCCAGGGCACCATCCGCCCGTTGCGATACTACCGCTAAAGCGTTATTGGGTCCTTCGACTGGCCAGACTGTACTACATTGGATCCCTCTCTCTGGTTATGGTTCATTTTTTTTCTTTGCCTACACATATACTGAATAGTCTGGCCTATTCTATACACATTATCCTCTGTCCTCCTACACCTAACAACGCTGAGATTACCAAAAAATTATTCTCTCTCAAAGGGTTAACTGCTGCTCTGTAATAGTTCAGTGGTTACTTTCCTCTTGGTAAGGGTAGAGGAGACTCTTTAGCTATGGTAAGCAGCTCTTCTAGGAGAGGACCACTCCAAAATCAAAATCTCTAGTCTTGGGTGGTGCCTCTGAACCATAGTCTTCCACTGGCTTGGGGTAAAATCTTCTTGCTTGAGGGTCTACTCGGGCACACTATTCTATTTTATCTGTTCCTCTTGTTACTTTGAAGTTTTTATAGAATATATATATATGAAAGATTTATTTCAATGTTATTCTTAAACATTTCTTGTAGTTTTTTACTTATTTCCTTTCCTCACTGGGATATTTTCTCTGTTGGAGCCCTTTGGCTTATGAAATCCTGATTTTCCAAATAGGGTTGTAGCTTAGCATGTAATAATGATAATGATAATAATAGATGGAGGAGATTTCACAGCAGTAAAACTCGCTGATCTTTACACAAAATGTCTACAAGAATGTTCTATTCCTACAGCTTGGGAAAAACTTTATCACTATACTGATTCAGAAGAGGGGAGACACAATAGATCTGAAAAGTTACCGCCCAATAAGTTTACTCTCCTTAATATATAAAATATTTGCAAAGGTTATATTAGGCCGAATAGAAAGACAGCTAGACTTTAATCAACCAAGAGAGCAGTCAGGGTTTAAAAGGTGTTATTCAACAACTAACCATATCAATGTAATTGATTAACCAGTTAATGGAAGGATCAACAGAGTATGACAAATCCTTATGTATGGCATTTATTGACATTGAGAAAATTTTTGATACATTCAAAAATACACCTTGAAGACGAGTAGTAGATGAATCTTATGTTAGAACAGCAATCCTAAAACTACATAAAGATAGCGAGATAATTCTCATTGAGAATAAAGAAGTTTTAAAAAATTTAGGTTTGGAAAATGTAGGAATTGATATTAATAGGGAATACCTTAACAGCTTAAGATTCACAGATGACATAGTTGTGTTTAGTTATTCATGGGAGGAATTGCAAAAGA
>NC_090742.1:45029729-45049729 GCF_036898095.1 Palaemon carinicauda
GATAGGTAGTAGTTGGCCAGAACACCAGCCACCCGTTGAGATACTACCACTAGAGAGTTATGGGATCCTTTGACTGATCAGACAGTACATCATTGGATCCTTCTCTTTGGTTACGGTCACTTTCCCTTTGCCTACACGTAGGCTACACCGAATAGTCTGGCCTATTCCTTACAGATTCTCCTCTGTCCTCATATACTTGACAACACTGAGATTACCAAACAATTCTTCTTCACCTAAGGGGTTAACCACTGCACTGTAATTGTTCAGTGGCTACTTTCTTCTTGGTAAGGGTAGAAGAGACTCTTTAGCTATGGTAAGCAGCTCTTCTAGGAGAAGGACACCCCAAAATCAAACCCTTGGTCTCTAATCTGGGTAGTGCCATAGCCTTTGTACCATGGTCTTCCACTGGCTTGGGTTAGAGTTCTCTTGCTTGAGGGTACACTCGGGCACACTATTCTATCTACTTCTCTTCTTGATTTGTTAAAGTTTTTATAGTTTATATAGGAAATATTTATTTTAATGTTGTTACTGTTCCTAAAACGGTTTTATTTTTCCTTGATTCCTTTCCTCACTGGGCTATTTTCCCTGTTGGTGCCCCTTGCCTTATTGCATTCTGCTTTTCCAGCTATGGTTGTAGCTTAGCAAATAATAATAATAATAATAATAATAATAATAATGATAAATATGTATTATACAGTATTCCGACAATCTTCATTTATGTTGAGAAAAATAGTATAAAATTATGTATTCATATAACTATGAGCCAAATGAGCTCGTTTTAAGTCTTTATAAATGTATTCTTGGTTTATAATATTCATATGAATGTTATTGAAGTGCATAGTGCGCGTATACATATATAGTTATTTTTTATCACAGTTATCGATATTTTTTCGTACCCAGTATATCATTAATATTATTATTATTATTATTATTATTATTACAAGCTAAGCTATAACACTAGTTGGAGAGGAAAGATGCCATAAGCCCAAGGGCTCCAGCAAGGAAATATAGCCCAGTAAGGAAAGGAAACAAGGAAATAAATCAACTACAAGAGAACTAATAAAGAATAGAAATGAAATATTTCAAGAACAGTAACAACACTGCACGGTTCACAAAGCTCATTTAATCTTTCGTGCTCTGTCATGAAAGGTAAAGCGTTTTGTTTTCTTTAAATTTACTCCTAACTCCAATATAGACTTGCAGTGAGTGATACGCATCAGAAAATCATCCTCATCATCATCATCTCCTCCTACGCCTATTGACGCAAAATGCCTCGGTTAGATTTCGCCAGTCGTCTATATTTTGAGCTTTTAATTCAATGCTTCTCCATTCATCATCTCCTACTTCGTGCTTCATAGTCCTAAGCCATGTAGACTTGGGTCTTCCAACTCTTTTAGTGCATTGTGGAGCCCAGTTGAAAGTTTGGTGAACTGTACTCTCTTGGGGAGTGCGAAGAGCATGACCACACCATCTCCATCTACCACTCATCATGATCTCATCCACATATGGCACTTGGGTAATCTCTCTTATAGTTTCGTTTCTAATCTTGTCTTGCCATTTACCACTCAATATTCCTCTGAGGCCATTACTCTCAAATCTTCAAAATCTGTTGGATATTGTTTCATGGTCATACCACGTCTCATGTCCATACAGTAACACAGATCTCATTAAACTGATATATAGCCCGATTTTCATATGTAATTTCCAAATTTTTCTTAACCTAACCATGGTCTGATTCGTTTTAATTTTTCATTAAATTCAAATTTTAAAGATCCTGTATCAGAGATCATAGTTCCTAGATATTTAAATGATACCACCTCATTAATCCTTTCTTCTTCCAATGGTATTTCATCTTCCATTACATATTTCGTTTTCATCATCTCTATCTTTATTCTATTTATCTTGAGCCCAACCTCATGTGATATTTCATACATTCTGGTAAGCAAGCATTGCAAGTGCTTTGGTGTTCTGCAAATAAGGACAGCGTCATCAGCATACTCCTAGGTAAGCTAATTTTCTGTTACCAATGCAGTCCAATACTTCTCCACCATCCCCAAGTGTTCTATGCATTATAAAATCTATGAGGAGAAAAATCATTATAGATCACTTCACATTCACTTGAAGTACTCCACTATCCACTGTAAATTCAATTTATAAGACTCCGTAAACATTAACTTTGCATTTGTTATGCTCATGAATAGACTTAATCAAATTTGCATATTTAAAAGGAACTCCATAATAACACAGAACTCTCCATAAAATTGGCCAGCGCATATTATCAAGGGCTTCTTCACAGTCCACAAATGCCATCAAAAGTGGATTTCTATATTCTACACATTGCTGTTCAACAGGCCTTAAAACGAAAATTTGGTTAGTACAACTTCTACCTTTTCTAAATCCTACTTGTTCATCTCAGCTTTTCATCAATCTTCCTTTCCAGCCTCTTTAGAATGAGCATACTATATATTTTCATGACAATTGGCGTACGTGTGATGCCTCGGTAATTATTGCAATCAGTCAGGTCTCCCTTTTTTTCCCATTTTCACCAACACTCCTAGTTCCCATTCATCGGGTTTTGCCTCTTCACGCCAAATTCTACAAAATAATCCTATAAGTATTCTGGGAGTCATTTCATTTTCGGCCAATATCATCTCAGCTGTTATTCCAGGGGCTTTCCATCTCTCTAGTTTTTAATGATAGCTTTGACTTCAAACACACTGAATTCATTCATGGGCACATCAAGGAAAAATTTCAAAGGTAATTTTAGTTGCCTAAAACATATTCTAAAACAAAGTTTTTTCTTCACTATATTGTCGAAGATGAAATATACCGATAGAATTTTTAATAGGCGGAGTTTCACTAGTCCCCAAAGAACATGCCCTTAATTTTTTTCTTTATGATACTATCGTTAGAGAGTTATGGGGTCTTTTGACTGGCCAGACAGTACTACATTGGATCCTTCTCTCTGGTTACGGTTCATTTTTCTTTGCCTACACATACACCGAATAGTCTGGCCTATTCTTTACTTATTCTCCTCTGTCCTCATACATTTGACAACACTGAGATTACCAAACAATTCTTCTTCACCAAAGGGGTTACTGCACTGTAATTGTTCAGTGGCCACTTTCCTCTTGTAAAGGGTAGAAGAGACTCTTGCTACCGTCAGCAGTTCTTAGAGGAGATGGACACTCCAAAACTAAACCATAGCCTCTGTACCATGGTCGTCTGCTGTCTTAGGTTAGAGTTCTTTTGCTTGAGGGTACACTCGGCAACGCTGTGGTCTTGTTCCTCTTCCTCTTGTTTTGTTAAAGTTTTTATATTTGTATAGGAGATAGTTTTTTAATGTTGTTATTCTTCTTAAAAAAAAAAAAAAAAAACATTTTTCCGTGTTTCCTTGCCTCACTGGGCTATTTTCCCTGCTGGAGCCCCTGGGCTTATAGCATTCTGCTTTTCCAACTAGGGTTGTAGCTTAGCTAATAATAATAATAATAATAATAATAATAATAATAATAATAATAATAATAATAGTTGGTAACAAGAGAATGCAAAATACCAACAACTGATGTCTTTACTTCTTTTAGACAGTTAGTAACGACGATCAACTGGCAGATATATATTGCATTTACACATCTACTTTCTATTCATTCTATCCTTATTGATTTATTTTTACTTCTATTAAACCTTATTGAATTAAGAAGTGGGAGGAGCTGAACCAGAATTCTACTTATAACAAAGGCTCCTCCCTACTTTCCTTCCTCTCTACTTCTTCATTACTTCTTATATCGTTTACTTATTTCCTTTCCTCACTGGGCTATATTTCCTTGTTGGAGGCCTTGGGCTTATAGCAGCTTGTTTTTCCAACTAGGGTTATAGCTTATCTTGAAATAATAATAATAATAATAATAATAATGATAATAATAACAGGGTTCAAGGAGTAACACCAAACTCGAACCAATCTGGAACCTTTTACATGTTTATAAGTTTTGACAAAGGAACGCTCGCTGTAGGCCTACCACTGGTCATCGATCATTGAAAACGATGGGTCTGTTGTCTATCCACAATGGCAAGAGCCTCTCGGCATAAAGTACATTGACTTTCTGAAGACCAAAAGAGCAACACTCATATACTTGGTCATAACTTCAACAAGGAGATACATGATACAGACTCCCACATACATGCAGGAAAAACCCCTCAGTCATGTCCTTCCAGTTATGTCTATTTATGATCTATGGCTGTCTATGCCAGCAAATTTTCTTAATTCGTCAATCCATCATCTTCTCTTCCTTCCCCTGCTTCTATTGCAATCCATAGGGATCCATTCTGTTATTCTTAGAGGCCATCTATCATGTTCCATTCTCATTATATGTCCTACCCATGTCCATTTCTTTTTTCTTACTTGTTAGAATATCCCATACTTTAGTTTGCTCCCGTATATATGTTGCTCTTTTTCTGTCTCTTAGTGTTATTCCTATCATTATTCTTTCCATAGCTCTTGGAGTTGTAACTAGCTGATGTTCTAAGGTTTTATTAAGGCCCCAAGATTCTGATGTATAAGTTAATACTGGTAGGACCATCTATATATATATATATAAATTATATATATATATATATATATATATATATATATATATATATATATATATATATATACATATATATACATATACAGATATATATATACATATATATACATATATAGATATATATATACATATATATATATATATATATATATATATATATATATATATATATATATATATATATATATATACCAGACTAGTTTACAATTATTATTTATATGAGAGAGAGAGAGAGAGAGAGAGAGAGAGAGAGAGAGAGAGAGAGAGAGAGAGAGAGAGAGAGAGAGAGTGATGGGCCAAGAAATTCTTGAAATTAATATAACAGAATCAAAATCTGGAAACTTTTAAAAATATTTATAAAGAAATTTTAATAAGTATCTTTTTTATAGTATTCGTCTACGAATAGCACTCGCGATAGAAATAAATTTTTCGATTTGGTAAAGAGAATTTTTTTTTAATTTATATATTTGTGGATTATGTAGTAATACTTAATGTGGATCACTAAAATTAAAAATTTCCGTTTTGATATAAGTAGATGCTTCAAAATCATAGAGAGAGAGAGAGAGAGAGAGAGAGAGAGAGAGAGAGAGAGAGAGAGAGAGAGAGAGAGAGAGAGAGAGAGAGAGAGAGAGAGATTGGTTTAATTTACTGAGGTCTTCATAAAAATGTAATGGTCAATTTTGACAGAATACTTTCTACGTTTAAGCGTCGTGTTGATGTTGGTATCTCATACGGACCGTAATAACGAGAGAGAGAGAGAGAGAGAGAGAGAGAGAGAGAGAGAGAGAGAGAGAGAGAGAGAGAGAGAGAGAGAGCATTTACAAATGTAATGGTATATTTCTAACGAAATGCTGAAGCCTAGGATATGTAACAGACTTTGATGTTGCTAGCTAGAGAGAGAACTTTAAAAATGTGATGGTCTATTTCTAACGAAATGCTGAAGCCTAGGTCTAAGTAATAGACTGTGATGCTGCTAGTTCAATTGGTTTATTTGCAAGAGAGAGAGAGAGAGAGAGAGAGAGAGAGAGAGAGAGAGAGAGAGAGAGAGAGAGAGAGAGAGAGAAACTGTTTGTGTGTATGTGTGGGAGTTACCCATAAAAGTAAGTCATTGACGAATAAGACTCCGACACATGCTGATAAAATATAAATCGATACGGTGATACCACACCGCATTTAACCGTGATTGGCCGAGTCGCATCCGGCGCACACAATCGGGTTAACAAAATTGCAATATGATATTATGCTTTACCAAAATTAGAATATTACCAATAATAAAATCTTAGGAATAAGCTATTCTTAACTACAAAATTTGTATTATTATCTGGTATGGTTGCATTGTCAAATACATCACAAAAGCTAGGTGCAATCGTTTCGTGTCATTCAACGGTTGTAGGAAAATATTTTCAATAAAATGGGCTGTGCTTAGATACGTCTCGTCGCGAGTTTTCATTCCTTATTTAAACAATAATATTGCAATAATAGATTCTGCGTGAAATTGCAATTAAATACACAACGGTCGTTTGTCACATAAATAAGTGCACTGTGCGACTGGAGGTAAAATAACGTGGGTTACGTAGTAAGTGTGCCTGTTCGCTAAGATTCACATACCTTAACTCCACCAATGATTTCCGCAAAAACACTGCATTTTATTCACGTCTCCTTTCACAAATGAGAAAAAAATTCAAAAGATAATCCCTTCTAACCACGCCATGTAAACCGTATTCACAAACACACATTGTTTATTGTTTACATTGAAGACCACGACTCAGTTCATGCACATAGACTCAACAAGCAAGCGTAATCCTTTTTAAATAATTTCAAGCTATGTTTCAGCTATGACTAAGACACCGTATTGTTACAATATCAAAATTGAATATGACACAAAAAAAAGAACAAAATTTGATAAACACACCTAAACAATGATAAAGAAATGCACGGATAACACAAATGACCTCGTGAACGGGTAATTGAAAGATCTGCTTTCATGTTGTCCTTGGACAATTGGAGGAAAATTTCTTCCCATGAATCACAATCACAGCCAAAGACGAGAGGACAAAACACTCCCCAACAACCAAGTTCAACACTTGCCACTTCACGTGGGAGAAGCAAACCACGCGGGCTGACATTATGCTTCGGGCCTGCTCAAACCAATCACATTCTCCCAAGTCAGTGCTGGATGGAGTGACGTCATTGCCCCAACAAGAAGCGTCTCTCTCTCTCTCTCTCTCTCTCTCTCTCTCTCTCTCTCTCTCTCTCTCTCTCTAATTATATACTAGACTTCTAAACACTTGTTTCTTTGATAAACTCTCTCTCTCTCTCTCTCTCTCTCTCTCTCTCTCTCGGTAATGATATATTAGACTTCTAAACACTTCTTCCATTGATAAATTATCTCTCTCTCTCTCTCTCTCTCTCTCTCTCTCTCTCTCTCTCTCTCTCTCTCTCTCTCTCTTAATAATTACGTTATGACCTCTAAACTTTTCTCATGATGAAACCATCATACCACATCTCTCTCTCTCTCTCTCTCTCTCTCTCTCTCTCTCTCTCTCTCTCTCTCTCTCTCTCTCTCTCTTGTAACAATGATGCATACTATAGTCTTTGCCCCATAGTCTCCAAGGCTATTTATATCGCCACAAATCGTTTCTTATGGGGACGAATGAATCGACTCGCTTATGCACACTTGATCACTTAATGCCTTTTTTAAAATATAACATTTTATTTTTAGTGTGGGTTTGAGTTGTTTTATCTTAAATTGAATAGCTTCATTTAACCTAAAAAAAGTATTCAATTAACTTTAATAATTGAAAACGGTAACTATCCATACGCAGTAACGCAGATACTAATGTGCTATAGGCCTACTTCATACTTTCGATGTAGGCCTATGTCTAGTGTCCCGTCAGCAAAGTCAAAGCAAGCTGAGACTGGTCAGTAACTGGATGGAGTAAATCATCAGCACGTGGAAGCCCATTGGAAATCAGAGGAGAAATTTCTCATCAAAGGAAAGGTAATATTGGTTATGTGGTAGAAAAGGGACTTGCCAAAACTACTACTTAAAGCAATTTTATTGTAATACGAACAAAGCTCTGCAAAATTTGCTTTTTAAAATTAGGTGTATTAATATAATGTGGCTTTAAACGTTCGTTTTAAAAATGTCGTTACAGTTATTTTCGCTTTCTTGCCCCTGCCGTTAAAAAACGACATTCAAGCCAGAATAACAAGCATTTACTTGCTATACCATCACATGGTTCAATGGTAAGCAAGGTCATACTCTGCAAGTTTATCGTTTATATACAGTATTGTTTATTAAAAGCTGTTTTTTTTCTCATTTTTCTTAGTTATCTTAACATCTGCCTACATTTGACTGGCCCTAATGAAAAGTCCACACTCGCTTAGGCTGGCTCTTCCTGACACACTTGGCCGTATGAATTTCAGTCACCTCACGTAATCCAGAGTTCCTATGAGAGTTCAAGTAAGCAATCGCTCTTCCCTTACCCCTTTCACAACAAACGTGATGCTTAATGTTACAGCCATTCCTTCCACATGCTTGGCTGTTCGTACTACTAGGCATGCAGCTAATGCTAATAGTCAGGCCCTCTCCATCATGAGGCTCAATATTACTCAGTATTCTAGAAGTTTTATTCCAGCTGTATACAGGTTGTGGAATGAACTTCCCTAATCGGATAGTCGAATCGGTAGAACTTCAAAAGTTCAAACTTGCAGCAAATGTTTTTATGTTGAACAGGCTGACATAAGTATTTTTATAGTTTATATATGAAATATCTGTTTTGATGTTGTTACTGTTTTTTAAATATTTTATTAATTGATAATTATTTCTCATATAATTTATTTATTTCCTTATTTCCTTTCCTCACTGGGTCTTTTGTTTCCTTGTTGAAGCCCTTGGGCTTATAGCATCTTGCTTTTCCTACTAGGGCTATAGCTTAGCTCATAATAGTCATACCCTCTCCCAGAAAGGAAACTGGAACGAGGAAGTAAAGTTATCAATGTAATGCCAACATATTTAGATATGAGGAAATAAACTGTGAACTGATTCTAAGAAGAAAAGATCTGATTAGTTTAGTTTTTAGCAATACAACATAGGTACTCCCAGCTACATGATGAAATGGAATCAAGTAGAGAAGAAATGAACAGTAATTTAACAAAAAATTTACTAGAATCAGCACAAGCGATAGGTGGAAACGTTCCTTAACAAGATAAAGGGAAACTATAAATTACCAAAAATCTAATAAAGAAACTATCAGAAATGAGGGTAATATACAAGAGAGATTAAATAAAATTAGCACAACTATCCAAAATAATAAACAAACTAAAAACCCGAGTTGTTCGTAAAGGCAATCAGATAAAAATTGAGGAAACACTAAGTAAAGGAAGAAGCAACAAATTGATGGAAAGAAGACTTGGAACAGGGTGCCAACAGATATTTGCTTTAAAGGATGAAAATGGAAGTATTATCAACAAAAGAGGTGATGTCATAACAATTGCAAAGGATTTCCATACAATGATATACAATAGTGATATAAGTAATAACTTTGCCCATAGAAATGATGAAACACATGAGCTTGTACCAAAAGTAACAGTAGGAGAAATGAAGAGAGCATTAAAAGGTATGAGCAAAGGCAAAGCAGAAGAAGATGGCATAACAATTGATTTATCAATAGATGGAGGAGATTTCATAGTAGTAAAGTTTACACAAAATGTCTGCAAGAATGCTCTATACCTACATACTAGAAAAAAAAGACTTTATCATTATACTAATTTACAAAAAGGGGAACACAAAAGACCTGAAAAATTACCACCCAATACGTTTACTCTCCATGATATATAAAATATTTACAAGGATTATATTAGGCCGAATAGAAATACGAGAGCAGGCAAGCTTTAGAAGTGGGTATTGAACAACTGACCATATTCATATAATTAACCAGCTAATGGAAACACCAACAGACTATCACAACTCACTATGTATGGCATTTATAAACTATGAGGAAGCTTTTGATTCGGTCAAAACTTCAGCAGTAATGAAAGTCCTTTAAAGACAAGGAATAGATGACTCTTAAGTTAGGACACTTAAAGAGGTCTATGCAGGAAGGACAGCAATCCTAAAGCTACATAAAAATAGTGAGAAAATTCCGTTTGAGAAAGGAGTTGAACAGGGAGATCTCATCTCTCCAAAATTATTCATAGCATGCCTAGAAGAAGTTTTTAAAAATTTAGATTTGGAGAATGTAGAAATCAACATTAATGGGGAATACCTTAACACCTTAAAATTTTAAGATGAGATAGTTGTGTTTAATGAATCATGAGAGGAATTATAAAAGATGATAGAATATTTGAACAGGAAAAGCAGAAATGTAGGACTGAAAAGGAATATGAGCAAAACTAAGATAATGTTCAATGAAAATGCAGCGACAAGAAGTAAGGTTTATGGACGAACACCTAGAGATTGTTAAAGAATATAATATACTTACTTATGACAGACAGTAGGTATTTCCCCTGGACATGACACCAAAATTTAAAGAAGGATAAGCATGAGATTGGAGAGCTTTTGGTAAACAAAATGAGATTATGAAAATTAAAATGCCACTTTCTCTAATAACTAAAGTATTTAATCAAATGATCCTACTGGTGTTAACTGATGTATCAGAAACCTGGGGCCTTACTAAAGCCTTAAAACATAAGCTAGTTACACCTTAAAGAGCTATGGAAAGAATAATGACGGGAATAAGACTAAAAGACAGAAGAAAAAGAGCAACATGGATACGAGAACAAAGTAAAGTAGAGGATATGCTAATATTTAAGAAAAAAAAATGTACATGGACAGAACATATAATTAGAATAACCGATAATAGATGGACATAAGAATAAGATAATGTGTCCCTAGATATTGCAAAAGAAGCAGGGGAAGGCAGAGAAGACGAGGGATTGACGAACTAAGAAAATTTGACTTGTATAGACTGGCATATATTGACCAATGCCAAAGACGAAAGGGGTCTAAATGACCACTTTGGCCTACAAAATACTTAACATACTCTGATATACTAGCACTCGAGAATAGTCTTCAACGTCTTGCTGAAGAAAGTGAATAAATCAATGCAATAAAAAACTTCTCTTTTCGTTCTTCAAAATAAATAATTAAAAACACCACTGCCACTACTACAGTTAGCCAAATTTTCCTATATTTATTTTACTAACTCTCTTTGAGTTTTAGCCGTTATTTTGATTTTTGTTCATCTTTCGATTTCCATTTGTTCTAACTTAAAGTCGCAAGCGAGATATGATGGATGAAGCAAAGTACCGAAGGGTATGTCTCACAAATGCATAAAACAATTTTGATCACATGTTTACAATCTCAAAAACTTTGTTTTACAGGCAATTTGGCGACAGTTCCCCTTTTGCCAAACACAAAGTTATTCAAATTCAATAGACGTCTGGTTTTGGGTTAATGCACATGAGATCTGGCGCCAGGACAAAACGCCTTATTGGATTATTATTATTATTATTATTTATTTATACTGCAAAGAAATATAAGTAAAATCCTATCGATACCTGAAACGGAGTAAATGTCCTTGAAGTTATTGCTGAGAAATTTCATATCATTATTGTCAGTATTATTGGTCGTTCTACGACTCTGAAAAAATAAGCATAATGCTTTGCAACCCAAAATCACGTTGGGAAAAACAAGTTCAAAGGTCGAATAAAATATGTAAGAGAAATGATTGGGTAAAAAAAAAAAAAAAAAAAAAAAAAAAATTATAGAGTATAAGTTTTCAACTTCCAAAATATATAAATGATAAAATCCTAGATTATTTAAGAATTCTCAGGCTTATATAGTTATCTTTAAAAGCTATGATATACATCTTGATGTTCTTTTAATTTTCTTTCCCACCGTCATCCCTGCATTAAGATGTCGGTTGCCCTATGCGCATCCTTTTCCACTAAATCTCTTCTTTTCATATCATTCTTCGCCTTATCTCGGTACCCATTGAGGTACTACCGCTAGAGTTACTGGGTCCTTTGACTGGCCAGATAGTACTGTATTGGAGTCCTCTCTCTGGTTACGGCTCATTTTTACTTTGGCTACCCACACATACACCGAATAGTCTGGCCTATTCTTTCCACGTTCTCCTATACCGTCATACACCTGACAACACTGAGATTACTAAACAGTTTTCTTCGCTCAAGGGGTTATCTTCTGCACTGTAATTGTTCAGTGGCTACTTTCCTCTTCGTAAGGGTAGAATACACTCTATAGCTATGGGAAGTAGCTACAATGCAGTAGCTAACCCTTTTGAGTGAAGAATATTTTTCTTCGGTTATATCACTGTTGTCAGGTGTGTGAGGAAAGAGGAAAATGTGTTAAGAGTGCCAAGCCAGACTATTCGGTGCATTTGTAGGCAAAGGAAAAATGAACCGCATCAGAGAGGTGTCCAATGTCATAATGTCCGGGCAGCCAAAGGATCCAATAACTCTCTAGCAGTAGTACCTCAAAAAGAGTCGACGCTGGCTGGAGCAGTCTAATTAAAATTAATATATTTCAGCTCATAGCTCCTGCGTATACCTGCCGAGAAAATAAAAACCTGTGCTTAAACTAAATGTAATATGGTGAGCCTTAACCTCAGGTGTGCTATTCAGTTTTACATGCTAATGAACATCTTTCCTCATGATTTATTACTCTGATCTTCAATACACAGACTTCATTTGAGGTCACCAGAAAATGAACGGAAAAAGTCTCCCATTGAAATGCAAATTTTCCCATAATCACGCGACAATTTGGTGGATGCGTTATACCAAAACTCTTACCAGAGTACCAAGTAGACGTTGATAGAGTATGATTTTGCTGACCAAGACTATTCGCAGTTTATACGTCTTAAAAACGGCATTAACAACCAGTATAAAATCATATCCGTTTTACATTAAATGTTTTATTTTCCCTGATCAGAATCAGCTCCTCTTTCATATAATTATTGACAGAATTTGTTAAAATCAGCTTGAGCTTCAACTGTCCTCTGAATTTTCAACTAAATTGTCTTCTTTTCTGGATATTGTTTGAAACATTTGTTTCCCATTGTATTTATTTAGTTTAGGTGATGAAAATTCATTAAAAAAAAAAACACTGTTGTCTTTTCTACGACAAGAAGAAGATAACGTTTTTTTATAATAACTAGCATAATATAAAATGCGACAATTGCCCATGAAATCATGCGTGGGTCCATCTTGACTATAATAGAACTCTTCAGTAGGCTACGGTTAGGTTAGGCTTAGGCTGTACTGAATATCCAAACCGAGGTACCCAGTCCAGCAGGCTTAGGGCATTTCCAAGTCACATTAATGGCTACATCCGTAAACAAAAAACATTCTTATTTCTCTGATGAATAAAGACGGTCATTTATTATTATTATTATTATTATTATTATTATTATTATTATTATTAGTTAAGCTACAACCATAGTTGGAAAAGCAGCATGCTATAAGCCCAAGAGATCCAACAAGGAAAAATAGCCCAGTGAGGAAAGGAAATAAGGAAATAAATAAACTATATGAGAGGTAATGAACAATTAAAATAAAATATTTTAATACAATAATATTTAAATAGATCTTTCATATGTAAACTATAAAAGGAGACTTATTTCAGCCCGTTTAACATAAAAACATGATTGGTTTAGCCTCAGCGCAAAAAAAAAAAAAAAAAAAAAAAATGGAAGTTTTTGTTAAGCTAAGATTTTAAGATGTACCCGGGAAGAGGCTATATAATTATTAAAGGAAGGGAGTGTAGCTTTAATTATGTTTAATTATCTAAGGAGAACTCTTACTTTTGTTTACCTGGGAATAGATTACACACCATCGTTCATCGCAGAAGAGATTCTACCTTATAATTATTACTATTACTTGCTAAGCTACAACCCTAGTTGGAAACGCAGGATGCTATAAGCCCAAGGGCTCCAATAATACTGCTATAGTCATGAATTGTATTAATTATCAAACGAATTATTCTTTGTAAAAAGCATTGTACTTTATTTAGTAAGTTTCTTTTATCGCATTTGAAAATGAAAAATTGATTATCACGATACAGATGGCTATAGGCCTACTCCAATTATTGACTTCCAATAACATGGCAGGTTGAATTGATACTAAGAAGTTAAATTCTATCTCCTTAATTAAGATTTGACTTCTCTTTCTATAAATATACAGTATAGGCCTATATATATATATATATATATATATATATATATATATATATATATATATATATATTTATACACATATACATATACATACTGTATATGATAATAATAATAATAATAATTATAATAATAATAAATGGAGTTATAAAACAAAAACAGCAATTGAAATCTCATTAATTTTCTGACGCCTTAAGCAAAATTTTTCCTAAGAATGTTATCTCGAGATGCACAGTATGATGTTTATTTCTTCACATAAATGCTAACCGAAGTGCATACATATCATAGGCCTACATTAGTCTCGGGACACGACCAGCAACCTTACAGCGATATTAAACTATTTTGGAGAGATAGAATTAATAAGAAAAATCCATCAAAATGTTCTACCTAACACAAGCGTTTCCCAAAGTTCATTTGTTTTAACATTACGCACAGCAGACGGTAACTACGTTCTCGTGAAGATATCAATGTAGTAGCTCTATAAAATGCCTAATATTGAGTAATGAAATTCAATGTGATTTCTAAATATCCGAGCGGGGTTTGGCCTTGGGAACAGGACGCAAAAAAAAAAAAAAAAAAAAAAATAGAAAAAAAAAAATAAGGAAAACACTGGGCTGGAAATCTCCTAAATTCCAGCATGGCAACGTCTTGGGCAATTGGTATTCGCGACACAGCAACAGTGGTTCTAAATACCTCCTTCGCATCCACTGCACACTTGAAGAGTTCTCGAATCATGTGTTAGGCTTCTACCATTAAAAGGAGAATCTCATGTTGATGTGATATTTATCATTGAAGATGCTAAAAGAGCCGGGTTTACATATAATTTTTTTTTTCTATTGTTAATACTCAACAAGCAATTGAATATGATTTTGTGCATAAATGCAATGTAGGCCTACAGTACCAAGTCTCGTATCTCCTTGAAATATTATTCTGTTGAAAAATGAAGGATGCCTTATCTATACTTAGGCAGAGAGAGAGAGAGAGAGAGAGAGAGAGAGAGAGAGAGAAATTGGGAAACATTCTGCAAGCGATAGGATAACCTTGAACTCTGTTGAACCCACTTTTTTTTTTATAACTAGTCTGAATTTCAGGTAACTTGTTTAACTTATCTAAGCAAAAATATGTCTAATAAGAACAAGTTCTCTTCCCATCGGATTTTGAAGTCTATATTAGATAACAAAGAAAATACGCAAATGAATACATATTCAAATTTGCAAATAAACAAACAATGCCATATACGACATCTCAGAATATAAAGATCCTTCCGTCTTATTCACTGTCTCAAATGAACTGCCATCCAAAAGGCAAACAACTCGTTACCAGGTGTATGACGAATGAAAAATTTCGTTTATTTTCTTTGTTTTGTTGAGAAATGGTAAAAGCGTAATATTTTCATCTTTTTTTATATTAAGAATAAAAAACTCTCTTGTGTAACAGTGGCATGCCATATTAAATCTTTATTCAAGTATTGTATGACATTCGAGATTGAATGCACTCGTTGGGTTGAGCCAAAGGTTGAGCTTGAGGCTATAGCATTAAAAGCAGACTCGAATGCCTTATAGCTATAGTCGGCGGTGAAAGGAGATGGCTGCATTTACATATTGGGATTGCTGTAGGTATGCCCGTTTCCGAAAAAAAAAAAAAAAAAGATTGGGGGATGTGCGTTAAGCCTCATTGACAGGGAAAAATGGCGGGGAGTTGGGAACCACCTCTGAAGAAGCAGCATACGTGGTCGTGGGTGAACTGTGGCAAGTTTCCAGGGATATGGTGAGTAAACATTGCCTCGTTCAACTTGCATTCTGTACAGTATTTGTCTATCATGTTTTTTTTGTCTTTGTGATGTGTATATGCAGTTCTTTGAAATTTAAGGATCGTTTGTATGAACATAATATCGTATTTGATTTGATTAACTTCTATAGTTGTAGTATGGGTTGTATTCGAATTATTCGCTGCCTTTATCGTTACAGCTACGCTCATTTATAATAGAAAATATATGAGAATACCAAATGAAACGAAGCTTAAATATAGTGCTTTTAAAAACTTCATTACTAGAATAATATGGGTGTTCTTATTTAAACTGGTGATATCAGTTATGCAATTGATGACAATGACGTAATGCTTATATAAACGCTAGAATCTAGAAATATGGCGAACCAGCTCGATTACTCCCACTTAGGAGCTGCCATTAGTGCAAGGGCCCGTGTTTTGCTATAGTATATGCAGGGCTTGTTTATTTAGGTACCCTAGGCAGGGCAATCTAATACCTACCTACATAGTTCTATATGTGCAGGAGCTAAACGCTTCAAACTTGATTACCGGTTCATGAAACTTATTGCAAGGAACTGCCAGTCAAATGCACGCTATTATTTGATTGATTGGTCAAATAACGTTCCGTTCTGGGTTCGCTTGTAGTACAGTACGTTAGTAAAATTATCTGCATTTTTTCCCTAAATTGGAGCTCTGACAGAATTAAACAAATATCTTCGTATTAAGTTTATCGTGAAGATTTATGTCTTCTATTATTGAACTCATTAGGCACTTATCAGCCAGCCTTATTAGAACCTTATTAGTTAGTCTAAGAATACTATCAATCAGTCTCACTATGTCCATTATCAGTCAGTTTTAAACCGCTATCAGTCAGTCTTGTACCAATGTCAATCAGTTTACTGAAGCTGTTGTCGGTTAATCTTGGGAATTCAACACAGTCAGTCCAATCAGATCATTTTCAATATTGAACGATCTTCAACACTTGCCTGATCGCACAAGTATACTCCGTACAATTACACCACCATCAACTGTCATATCTGGTAATCATCAGTAAGTTTTGCATATTTCATGACTATGTTCATTTTGTCATTTGATTGATCATTTGAAAATATTTTGTCAATGCCAGACATACTCAGCCATATTATCTAGATATTGTTGTGAACCGTAACTGTCGTCTTACCCTAAGAGAATAAAGGATTCTAAATACTATTATAATAATAATTTTTACGATTGTTACTTCAATTTTAAGTCGCCAGTTATCTCTATTTAGAGCTTTTAATTCAATACTTCTCCACTCATCATCTCTGACTTCACGCTTCATAGTCCTCAGCCATGTAGGCCTGGGTCTTTCAGTTTTTCTAGTGCCTTGTGGAGCCCAGCTAGGCTAAACGTTTGACTTAAATATTACAATTACAAAAAATATTAGAATTAGGTAAAAAATATAAACAACGATATCTTGGTAGAAATTTTCGTTAGAATTTACAGTTCTAATGATAACGGAAAGAACAAAGCAGTGAAATAATTACAATACGTTGTTAAGATAATAAGAGAGATATGACTCAAGTGAGTAGTAGTTGCACTCTAAACGTATGAGTACATGAAGAGCCATATGTTGGAAAAAAAAAATAATGCGTAGTAGATTTTAACTGAACGGGTAAACGAAACCGAGTCATACTAAACAGGATATGCTTATTTTTGCACGTGACTTTCATTGGCTGTACTTGAAAAGGCTGGTGTAACAGCAATAGTGAAGGACATTGTGACAAAAAGAATGCCAGTAACAAAGAGGAGAGAAAAAAAAACAGTTCTGCACGCAAAATGTAATATATAAGACAACAATAATTTGGTTTCATTTTGCACCCTTTCCCTCAACTCTCATATTGCAATATTTCCCCGCTGGATGACATTGAATTTCAAGCCTGAAATCAGAGCGCTATATGGATTTAGTTTGCTTACAGGTGTGTGTGTACCTCGTGATTATAAAGTGATCCGGGAAATATATCTAACTTTAGGCAATTAAATCAATTTCTATAAGCCGTGAGTCTTGCAACTAATGCTTTTCCTACTAAGGTTCAGAATAACTGAGAATCTGGGGGACCGATCTATTTCACGCTTGTTGGTTGTTAAATATATCGTTCTGCATTCACGGCCTTTCGTGGTAAATGTAAAATGGACGAATTCCCTTTAGGAAAATATTTCAAGATTTGGTTTTCTGCCCTATTTCTATTTTTAATAATTTTCGTCATGTGTACAATCATTCTAGACGTAGGTTTCTAGTAACACAATTTCTTACACATTATGCTTATATATAACCACATAACTAAAGTTAAGTTTAAGCTTGTTTTTATCTAAAAAATATATAAATTATGAAATTAATCTTTTAATCTTTCAACTCCAAATAATTTCTTTAACCAAACGCTGTGGAACTGTCTACTGCTTACTTTTATTTTAAATTTTAGTATATCAGAATGAGGATTATGAATGAGAAACTGCCCTTAGGGCTTAGGCCATCATATAACAGTGCCTTATGTAGTAGCTAATAGCCAAACCCAATTGATAAAATAATCCCTGCTTTGTAAGGCACAGTAAGGGTGACTTCATAAGAGGAAACATTGTTTCGCCTACTGGTGTCTCTAAGCAAGAGGCGCTGTGCCTTCCACCCACTTCACAGGACCAAAGAATGCCAGCAAGCACTTTGCTTGTTTTAGTAGTCTCACTATCACTAGGGTCTTACAGACAACACTTGCTTTCCGTATCCACACGTAAGCAGTCCTTTAAAGAATCATACGACGTAGTTCGTAATAATTTTCAAAACGACGCCATCCTGTAGGCTTAAAACTTTCTTCTTCTATGTGAGAGTTGAAGCCCATTAGCCTATATGATATTGAGACTTCCTATTTGAAAGCTCTCTTGAGTTCTCTTGCCTTTAAGACTTAAACTACTGTACGTGACCGGTCACGGTTAAATATTTACTTAGTTTTGCACACACACGCACCCCCTCTCACCAGGGAATGCCTACTTTCTCCCCACCCAAGGGACGGGGAGAGAAGAGCAGCTAATCTTCAGGTAATGCTGCTGAGCTTCACCGGAAAGGTATATCATCATCATCATCATCTCCTACGCCTATTGGCGCAAAGGTCCTCGGTTAGATTTTGCCAGACGACTCTATCTTGAGCTATTTATTCAATATTTCTCCATTCATCATCTACTACTTCACGCTTCATAGTGCTCAGCCATGTAGGCTTGGGTCCTCCAACTCTTCTAGTGAATTGTGGAGCCCAGCTGAACGTTTGGTGAACTAATCTCTATTCGGGAGTGCGAAGAGCATGCCCAAACCATCTCCATCTACCCCTCATCATGATCTTAACCACATATGGCACTCGAGTAATCTCTTATAATTTAATTTCTAATCCTGTCCTGCCATTTAACTCCCAATATCCTTATGGGGGCTTTGTTCTCAAATCAACTAAATCGGTTGGATATTGTTTCATTGTCATACCATGACTCATGTCCATATAGTAACACCGATCTCACTGAACTGACATATAGTCTGACTGTTGCATGTAATTTCAAGCGATTCGATTTCCAAATTTTACTTAACCAAGCCATTGTCTGATTTGCTTTTTTTTTTCAATCTCACTAAACTAATTCTAAAGACCCTGTATTGGGGATCATAGTTCCCAAATACTTAAATGGTTGTACCTTATTAATCCTTTCTCCTTCCAGCGATATTCCATCTTCCATTGCATACTCCGTTCTTATCATCTCTGTCTTCCTTCTATTTATCTTGAGCCCAACCTCGTGTGATATTTCATGCATTCTGGTAAGCTTGCATTGCAAATCCTGTAGTGTTCTGCTAACAAGGACAACAGCATCAGCATATTCCAGGTCTGATAATTTCCTATTACTAATCCAGTCCAATCCGTCTCCACCTCCTTCGACTGTTCTACGCTTTACAAAATCCATGAGGAGGATAAGCAATATAGGTGACAACACGTTCCCTTGGAATACTCCACTGTTCACTGGAAATTCGTTTGATAAGACTTTATTAATATTAACTTTGCACTTGTTATGTTCATGAACAGACTAAATCAAATTCACATATTAAAGAACAACTTCATAATAATGAAGGACTCTCCACAACTGGCCGTTGCACACTATCAAAGGCTTTTTCATAGTCCACAAACGCCATCAAAAGGGGATTTCTATACTCTACGCATTGGTGTACAACATGTCTCAAAATGAAAATTTAGTCAGTGCAACTTCTACCTTTTCGAAATTTTGCTTGTTCATCTCTCAGCTTTTCATCAATCTCTCTTCAGTCTCTTTAGTATAAGTATACTATATATTTTCATAACAACTGACGTAAATGTTATGTCCCTGTAATTATTGCAATCAGTCAGGTCTCATTTTTTTTTTTTTTTTTTTTTTTGCCATTTTCACCAACACTCCT
>NC_090742.1:45062229-45077229 GCF_036898095.1 Palaemon carinicauda
TTACTGCATGGATGGCAGCATTGGTGTAGGATTTGGAACTTGTCATAGAAACTAAGGCTAAAGCGTTTGTCATATCCTTTGAAAATAAACATAGCTTGCACTCGTTGATTCAGAAAATTCACGAATTGTTCTTTTACATTAGCTGTTGTACATGAGTGTTAATTCCTGCTAGATTCCAAATGTGAATTCGTGGCAATGAGATAGAAGACCGCCAGACTGGGAAGCGAAAGAACGAAACAAAAACCGACCGGAGAGGTGGGGGATAAAACTCTCTTATCCTTACTAAACTCATGTTAGCCGGAGGTCTTTTTTAACTAGGTCTATAGACTTATTTTTAACTCCGTCATGAATTGGACATACGTATTTGGCTCATAATTTAATCTCAAAGGGGAGCAGTGCACCGGATTGTGCTCATTGTGACTGATTACTGCCACTTGAGCATAGCCTGGAGTACTGATCTGTATTATGCAAATCAAGGCCAATTATGGTAATTTATACGCCTTTGTTAGGTATTTGAAAGAAATCGTTTTTATGAAATATAATTTTTTCCTCCAACTTATTTTTTCCTTCAACTTATTTTCTTTCGCTGTATGAATGAAGTAGGAGATGATGAATGGAGTATTGATTTAAAAGCTCAAGATGGAGACGACTGGCGAAATCTAACCGAGGCCCTTTGCGTCAGTAGGCGTAGGAGATGGTGGTGAAGATGATGATGATGATGATGACGATAATGTATGAATGGGATGATGTGACACATTTGTGCTTTTCAATAATGCCTTTAAATATATTTCATATTTTTATAAAATTATTTAAATATCTAATGGTGAAGAATGACTTCACCGGCCCTATGCTTGGCC
This sequence comes from Palaemon carinicauda, assembly GCF_036898095.1. Taxonomy (NCBI): domain Eukaryota; kingdom Metazoa; phylum Arthropoda; class Malacostraca; order Decapoda; family Palaemonidae; genus Palaemon; species Palaemon carinicauda. Next base: position 45,063,087 of record NC_090742.1, read on the forward strand.
ATTGGCCGAAACTTCATAATCCGATCTCATACATTATTATTAAAATAGATCACCAACTATATATATATATATATATATATATATATATATATATATATATATATATATATATATATATACATATATATGTATATATATGTGTGTATACACACATATATATATATACATATATATATATATATATATATACTGTACATATATATATATATATATATATATATATATATATATATATATATATATATATATATATATAAGGGATTTTGACGTAGGAAAAATCTATTTTTGGGTTCGAGCCATGTCGTCCTGATGGAAGTTCCTTCTGGCAACTTCTACAGTAAAATATTTCTGCGATTGATATTACAAGAGAATTACCGACAGGTATCACGGGGTTCCAACCCCCGAAAACGACTATCCGAAGATATCGTGTATAATCAGAGATGTATCCTAAGATAACCATAGATATCTGCACCCCAAACAGACCTTACCTAGTCTAATCCACTAAGGGGAAGGATAAGTAAGGAGTCGTTACACATCCTATCACCTTCGAGTGCCCCTATACGTTCTTGCTTCTCATTCCTTCGAACGCAGCTGATGGCTACAGTTCGGTTGATTTTTGGGGGCCGCTTTCTTCGCAAACTTTGATGATTAATTTTGCGAATTAACTTCCTTTTTTCGCATATATATATATATATATATATATATATATATATATATATATATATATATATATATGTATATGTGTGTGTGTGTATTATAGTATATGTTATTATTTACATAGCCTATATATACTTTACAGCAATAAAAGAACGCCCCAATAAATCTTAAGGACCTAACAGATTAGTATAAAAATTGTTCCTTAATGCTACCCAGGGAAGACGCAACTCTATGCCTTCCACCTGAACAACAAACCCTGGACATCAAATGGGGAAGTGAAAATATTGAATAGAATTACTCGCCTGTCTATCTTGCTGTAACTCTAGACAGGACACTCCTTCAAATAACATGTGGAGATGCTAAAGAAAAGGCTGTCGAGCCGTAACAGTTTGTTGACTAAGCTGGCAAAGTCACAGTGGGGAGTTGATCCTGTTACCTTGGAGCAGTCTGCTCTGACGCTGTGCTATTTAACAGTCGAATACTGTTCTCCCATATGGTCCAGGTCATCAGGCCAGATTATCTTATCTAGAAAGCTTGATTGTTCATTAATAATATGGGAAAGAATCGATCTTCAGAATTACCACTGGCAATCTGGGTCATCATCCAAAACGCCATGCACATCATGGATGGTAAGGTTTATATTTCTTGGCATGCTCGGAAGGTTAACTCTGAACTTAACAAAGGCTGTCGCCTCACCACAGGTAACCTAAATCCAACATCTCTTCTAGCCCTCTATGAGCTTGTAGAAATTTATCCACCATCCTTAAGACGTGAAGCAATCAGTAATATTGGGAAAGAGAAGCAATTGTCCGATAACAGGCACCTTCTCCACTACCACCAAGGGTTACAGGCAAGACTGAAAGTCGGTAAGAGCTTTGTGACCGCTTTGGCAGATTGAGACGATAGACTGAGGCTGACCAACATCACAGCGAATCCAGCCCTCAGCCTCGTGAAAATCTCTCCAATGGCACTTCATTTACCTGAAAAGACTGGGTTGCAGTCAATCGTGCTAGAACAAAGGTAGGAATAACTGGAGGGGGGGGGGGTGCGTAATTTGCTTAGTAGGGGACTTTCTGAAGGTGCTTAGCTCAACCTGTGAAGAGCCCATCCTCATACTCCAAGATTGCCTGAGAGGTCCTAGCTCATCTGATAACGATCTCGTAGAAGCTGAGCAAACAGCTCGATAGTCTTTTGCGGTGGCATGATAAGATATGATGATGATGATATATATACATCTCCCTTATATAATAAAGAGTAAGTGCCTGGCTATACACACACTCACACACACACACACGCGCGCGCACACACACACACACACACACGCGCGCGCACACACACACACACACACACACACACACACACATATATATATATATATATATATATATATATATATATATATATATTTTTTTATTCATTTATTTATTTCTGGTCATGCTCAACGGCAATGCCAGACGTACAACTACTCAATCTCACCCGGTCTCTCGAGTAGGGGGAGAGGGATTATTCATACCCCGGTGAGAGGAGATACCACTAGAGGAAAGGGGGAGGGGTGGGAAGGGTTGAATCTGTGTGTGTGCATATCTATCTACATATCTAGCAGTCATTTTTGCCGGGTTGCGTACACTAATGTGAGTGTGTATATATATTACACACACACACATATATATCACAGCGCTGGCAAGCGCGACCGGGGAACAAGCAAAAATGCTGCCAGTGCTGTTATATACGATTACGTAAACCAGAAATACCGGGTTTTCAGAAAAGTGCTTTCCGGACATAGTATAAGCTTGAAACTCTAGGATTTAGTTCTATTCAATTTAACTAGACGATCCTAAAAGTTTCAAGTCCCTATCTTATAAGGTTCGTGAAATATGACGTCAGAAATATGCAAAAAAATAGCAAAAATGACGTCAACTTTCAGGTGTTCGATATAGAGTCATGGATAGACGCTTTTTAGCAAAGTTTCAACTCTATAATCTTAGCTTCTGAATGAGCTAGATAGCTGTTCGACCTCAGGTTTTGTAGATTATGTTTTAAATTGTGTATTAGGCTATGTGGGAATGTTTTGCGGTAATCACGAAGGCTATAGTCACGTACTTAAGTTTCAAAAGGCATCAAACTGACATCTTTAACCGAACTTTCAACGTTTATTTCTCAGCTTCTGAATAATAAGTTATAGACATGTTTGACCTCACATTTTCAAGATATGACTATAAACTAGTTAATCAATACGCTTGCGTAAAAAAAGAGTGATATTTTACCCAAAAACCGATAAATCGGTTGGAACTTTTGACCGGGGAAACGTCTGTCTATATCCGAACATAACTTGACAACAAAACGTTTACCCGATTGAGCGGTTTAAAGAATTGATATAAAAATTTTAACCGGGTGTCGCCGGTCGCTTGCTTTTGACATTACCCATAGTCATAAAACAAAAAAATTCTGGGTAACGTACCTACAACTATAACATTAAATAATAAAATAGCATACACGCCAACCTTTGATCACAGCGCTGGCAAGCGCGACCGGGGAACAAGCAAAAATGCTGCCAGTGCTGTGATCAAAGGTTGGCGTGTATGCTATTTTATTATTTAACGTTATAGTTGTAGGTACGTTACCCAGAATTTGTTTGTTTTATGACTATGGGTAATGTCAAAAGCAAGCGACCGGCGACACCCGGTTAAAATTTTTATATCAATTCTTTAAACCGCTCAATCGGGTAAACGTTTTGTTGTCAAGTTATGTTCGGATATAGACAGACGTTTTCCCGGTCAAAAGTTCCAACCGATTTATCGGTTTTTGGGTAAAATATATATATATATATATATATGTATATATATATATATATATATATATATATATATATATATATATATATATATATATATATATATATATATATATAAATTTGGCAGATTTGTGATGCAAGTTATCAAAAGGACAATATAGAAGTGGTCTGATGATATTGTAATATCCCAATATATTGAGGGCCATGATAGCCTCCAAGAAATTCGTCATAAACTGTCAATCTTCTTTCCGACCGATATTCCCTACATTAAAGGGTCGGTTGCCTGATGCGTCCTCTCCAATGCCTTAATTCAAAGGCATCCTCTTCCCTCCCGTATCTCACCATGTAATTCTCTGCCTCCCTCTCGATCATCTCCCCTATAACAGGTTTCTCCCAGGCCCACCTCACTCCCTCTCCACTATCCATCCTCAACACGTGCCCACATCATCTCAGTCGTAACACTCTTATCACCTCTGTAATCTTTACGACGACTGCCATTCTTCTTACATCATGATTTTCCAATCACTCGAGCAGTGATATTTACATATTCCACCTCGGCATTTTCATCTCTCTTCTTTCTGCGTTTCCATAAACAGAAAAATTGATCGTAAACTTTGAGTTTGTGTTAAGTGAGCATTTATGGCTAACTTTATTTTCCCCTGCGAGTATTACTGGTTTCTCTTGTGACTAACACATCTGGTTTTAGCTGGTTGGCTGGTATATATACATTTAGCGGGCCTTATGCCACTACGGATCTCTGCGAGAGGATGAGAGTCCTGGTGTGGACCTCATAGCTCTGTTAAACCAACCAATACCCTCTTGATCTAGGTGTAGAGCATTAACACTACAAGATGACAGTTTATTATAATTTTTTTTTCCTTTAGAATTTTCATCCTTCTTTGTCTTTGGTTACTCGTCTGGTTAGAGGCATTACAAAAATTATTTATTTGCATATTTTGAAAATTTGACCAAAGGTTGACTAGATTACCAACATATGCTTAAATTTCGTGATAGATGTGAACGTAATACTTTGAGAAAGTTTTTTTCGGGGGTGGGGGTGTTATTTTGGTCTAAAAAAAGGTTAACAACAGTGACCCGGGGATATTTTTATTTGACTCCTTTTTCATTCCGTCTTTCTCATTGTGATATTTTTTTTATTATTATTGATTGATTTGCAACTAAATGTTGTGGTGGGCTATTGGAAACTCCTCTATCTGGTGATCTGGCAGACTGGGGTTCGAGTCCCTCTCAAACTCGGTAGTCTCTGTAGTGTCTGCAGTCACACCATCCTTGTTAGCTAAGGATAGGGGGATGGGTGTTTGGGGATCCTATAGGTCTCCTTTCTGAGTCAACACCAGCCATTGCCTGTCCCTCCCTGATCTTAGCTTTGGCGGAGAAGGGGCGTGAGGGGTGATCATATGCACATATGGTCAGTCTCTAGGACATTAGCATGCTAGCTAGGTCATTGTCACTGTCCCTTGCCTCTTATCATTCATGAGAAGAGTTTAAAACTTAACATATTTCTTTGTCTCTTGTGACATGACCCTTCTACTTCATGTTTTATCCAAGATATCCTTATAATGTGATAAACAATATAGAGGCATTCAAATCGATGCGCTCTACCCACGACCCAAATTAACTTGCAATTTTAATACAGTTTTGAATTTTTAATGTTATTTCTAACTTGCTTTTATTTAGAGCCACTGACTGTCGATTGATCTGACCATTTATTCAGGATTCTGCTTTTGTCATTAAGTCTCACTAAGTACTTGTTACGTATAGTCGTTTATACTGATGACTGTTAAGTTTGTGATTCGACGAATCATTAAATACATATCATGTAGAGTCGTTTATACCGATCATTCCTTACAACCGTCCCACTCCTTAGGTTAAATTTATCCACGTAATATAGATTTTTCAAATTGGAAAAGGCAAAATAAAATCTCGCTCGCTAATTCTAAATTCTATTACATCAATACCAAACTATATTCCTCGAGAAATTTCACAAACTTGTAGTTTTTAATGTGTTTTTCAATATAGATTTAGATCACATAAGATTCCGGTTTTATCAAGTCATATTGTTCGTATGATTGAGAGCACCATTTCACAAGGAATAGTCCCCTGATTTGAAGACGTTTGTTTCAGTTGCCGTAAGTCTCTCTCTCTCTCTCTCTCTCTCTCTCTCTCTCTCTCTCTCTCTCAGGGGCGCAGCTAGAGATCTGGGGGTCCGGGGGCCTGAGTTAGTATAGAGGACCCTCTCCCTCTTACCCTGATGAGTTGGTGGTAATTCTGAATGCATACTTAATTCTATTTTCTGACCTTGCTTTAGAGGGCCGGGGGCATTTTCAATCCCACCACGCCCCCCTAAGCTACACCACTTTGTCTCTCTCCCTCTCTCTCTCTCTCTCTCTCTCTCTCTCTCTCTCTCTCTCTCTCTCTCTCTCTCTCTCTAAAGAGTAAACTAATTGGGTTAATGTAAGTAAACGACATAATCTCCAGCTCCCTATTTCTTTGTAAATGGAGTTTCATCGTAATTAACCTCATTGAACGAACGGTCGGATTCGAAAGCTAGTATTTATAAATCCAAGTACACCTGAGGAATTTAGCATTAGCACATTCAGCCCACATTCACTTGTGGTTGGGTCGGTTATTCAATAACCCTATAATGATCTGAAATGTTCCGCCAATTTGCACCAAAAGAGAGACGCTAAAGAGTATTAGATTGGAGTACCTGCTTGGCTGGCCTTACGCGCATCCCGATATGCAAGTTTGGGCAAATATTCTTGTATTATATTATTTTTTATTTACTTTATTAAATTTTTAATTACGTTGTTTTTACAGCAAAATTACAACGAGAGTGTCCTTCAGGATCCCTGATATAACAAATGAATATCAATATAATGTGCAGTGCATATTCCTTCATAGGGAAACTAGAGGGACACTTAGTAGAAAGCATGCGTTATTTTGCTTTTAACACCACTGCGCACTTGTACTTCGATGTATTTCCTTTCAAATCTATTGGATCTGTCCTTGGGTTATAGCCCACATGTCCACCAAGTTTTGTTGAAATTGCCTCTGTAGTATTTGCCTAAAGTTGTTCACAATAAAAAAATGAACCAACAAACTCTTTGCTATTCACTTGACATTACGATTATTTTCAAAGTACTGGTGCGTACTTGCACTCTGGTGTACTTTATTCAAAATGTTACAGATTCATCCTTGGGTCATATCTAACATGATTACCAAGTTTGGTTTAAATCGGTACTGCAGTTTTTGTGTAAAGTTGCTCACAAACAAATGAATAAACAAGAGTAGGGCGAAGGCAATTCGATATCATCCAAATCATACCTTTTCCGGTGGGTGTTAGTGCCGCCAGTGCACCTCTTGCGGTATATTGTATGCGTTACTAAAGCCGTTGCACCCACTTACTAGCCTCTTGTTTAACGACGATGAATGGCCTTCCGGGCTTAAGCGCCTGGTCCTAATTCTATAGATTAAAATTCTACCGTTATAATGAGAGATTTTCGAGATCGGTGTAAAAAAAAAAAAAAAAATGACTTTTTAAAAGAATCATGCATTTAGTAAATGTTGTGTAAAGTCTTGTTAAAAATATCTATAGCGCATTGATAATATAGACCATCTTTTGAATATCCTGAGAGGCCTAAGTTGAAAAAAGGGTGAACTCATAGATAAAAGTGGTATAACACTTGTTTCTGATTGATTGATTAATTTTGAAGTTTTCTTGCATCCTGACATCAAAGGGCTTGTTGCTGATTGTGGAACTACAAGTCTATTATTATTATTATTATTATTATTATTATTATTATTATTATTATTATCATCCTGAGTATTGAAATTCCAGTTATATATCGTTCTATATTTAAAAAAAAAAAATCACAGGAGCTTTTGCACTTTTTAAAAATAGACAACGATATATAACTATGGATTTTTAATTCCCAAGATTCCTAGACACGGTATGGTGTTTTCTCAAGTTGTTATTATTATTATTATTATTATTATTATTATTATTATTACTATTTCAAATCACGTATTAGACCGAGGTGAAATTGGGTGTGGTCGGAAGAGGGGACAATAATTTTGTCTAGTCTGAATCTGTAACAGTTCGAACTTGAACAAGACAGGATTTGTCAAAAAAAGAAAAAAAAATATAAATTCTATTGTAAGTAGATGTGGAATGAATGAAACTACAAATTTTTTTTTTTTTTTTCTGAAGGAGGTTTGCTTGTTTGATAAGTTTGCAAGGTTTATCGAAAATCAATTTGTACGCATTTGACCACAGAGAATTCCGTTCATTTTATTAACCTTTTGAAGGTAGCCAAATATCATATATCTTCTAGGGAAATATTTAGTCCAAACTGATGATAGGCCATGTTTATGCTCATGGACAATATATTTCCTAGGTAGTAGGTTACACAGGGCACCAGCCAACCGTTGAGATACTACCGCTAAAGAGGTATTGGGTCGTTTGACTGGCCTAACAGCCGAGACAGTGCTACATTGGATTCCCCTCTCTCTGGCTACAGCTCCTTTTTTTTTTTTTTTTACCTTACGGCTCTTTTATTTCCTTTGCCTACACATACTCCGAATAGTCTGGCCTACTCTTTCCACGTTCTCCCGTCTTCATACACCTGACTACACTGAGAATACCAAACAAATCTTCTTCGCTCAGATGATTAACAATTGTACTGTAATAGTTCAGTGGCTACTTTCCTCTTGGTAAGGGTAGAAGAGACTCTTTAGCTATGGTAAAAAGCTTTTCCAAGAGAAGGACATTCCAAAATCAAACTATTGTTCTCTAGTCTTGGGTAGTGTCATAGTCTCTGTACCATGGCTTTTCACTGTCTTGGTGTAGAGTCCTCTTGATTGAGGGTACATTGGGGTAAACTATTCTATCTTATTTATCTTTCTCTTTTTTATTTTTTATTTTTTATAGTTTATATATGAAAGATCTATTTTAATGTTGTTACTGTTCTTAAAATAGTTAGTTTTAATTGTTTATTACTTCCCTTGAGGTTCATTTCCTTATTTCCTTTCCTCACTGGGCCATTTTTCCATGTTAGAACCCTTGGGCTTATAGCATCCTGCTTTTCCAACTAGGGTTGTAGGTTAGCTAGTGATAACAATAACAATTGGTCTGAAAACTTCGTTTATAATACGTTAAACGTGAAAGATTACGCAAATCATGAGTATAGTAAGAATAGATAATGTCAGTTCTTCATTAACTTTGTAAGTTGATTTTGACAAAAAGGACGAATCATATTCAGTGCAAAATGGCAGGATAGTGTCTCCTTTTCAGCAGAGAATTCTGACCGATATAGGTTCATAAAAAGGATAAATAAAAGCACCAAATCGTGTGATATTGAAATGATAGCTTTAAACGAGTAAAAGCACTAAGTCGTGTGATATTGAAGTTATGGTACTAGTGAAGAACTTAAAAAGATTGAGTCTAGGTTGCATGATAGGAGATCGTTTATTAATGCTTTTGGGAACATACAAGTTGGTGGGGTGGTGTTGTCAACAAGTTTGCTAATTTCCCCTTAATTCTCAGATAACATCAGAAATACACCTTTTACGTACATCTATATATGACATTTTGCAGTTTATGCAACGAATTGCATTTATAAAGTAGTCCGAGAGCGTGACAATAGGTGGGAGGAGTCACATTGAATGATAACACACTGCCTAAAGTTCCGTGTATTACGATGAATATTTGATGGGAATACAACTGAGGTATTCATTTCTAGTGTCTGCAGAAAATTGTCCTCGTGTCCCGTGTGGCACGAGAGAGACTCGTCTCGACCAATCAGCGAACGCCACGCCGAATAGCAGCACTATCGATCACTCCACGGAAACAAAACCACCGTGCTTCTCGCGCGAGCTGATCAGTTACCCGGGGCTGCAGTGTGTGAACACACTGATATCGCTATGCAACTTGACGCTGGATGTAAGACGTAACATTTCAGACACTTGGTGAAAGCAGGAGTTTGCTAAAAATTTGATTTTAGATGCGTTAATAGATAAACTGGATGCAAGATGCAATTTGATAGACAAATTGGATGCAACTTGATAGACAAATTGGATGCAAGATGCATCTTGATAGACAAATTGGATGCAAGATGCAATTTGATTGGCTAACTGGATACATAATGTAATTTAATAGACAAACTGGATGCAAGATGCATTTTGATAGACAAACTGGATGAAAGATGCAATTTTAATGACAAACTGGATATAAGATGCAATTTGATAGACAAACTGTATGTAAGATGCAATATAATAGACAAACTGGATGCAGTTTAATAGACAAATTGGATGCAAGATGCAACTTGATAGACAACCTGGATGCAACTTGATAGACAACCTGGATGCAATTTGATAGACAAACTGGATGCAATTTGATAAACAAACTGGATGTAAGATGCAACTTGATAGACAAACTGTATGCAATTTGATTGACAAACTGGATGCAAGATGCAGCTTGATAGACAAACTGGATGAAAAATGCAATTTGATAGACAAACTGGATGTAAGATACAAATTGATAGGCAAACTGAATGCAAGGTGCAATTTGATAGACAAACTTGATGTAACTTGATAGGCAAACTGGATGCAAGATGCAACTTTATTGACAAACTGGATGCAAGATGCAACTTTATAGACAAACTGTATGCAAGATACAACTTTAGAGACAAACTGGATGCAAGATGCAATGTGATAGACAAACTGGATGCAAGATGCAACTTTATTGACAAACTGGATGTAAGATGCAACTTTATAGAGAAACTGTATGCAAGATGCAACTCTATAGACAAACTGGATGCAAGATGCATTGTGATAGACAAACTGGATGCAAAATACAACTTTATAAACAAACTGGACGCATTATGCAGCTTTATACAGACTTTATGCAAAATGCAACATAATACAGACTTTATGCAAAATGCAACATAATACAGACTTTGTACAAAATATGCAACTTAAGCCTCTATGCAAGATATCAAACTTGATACAGACTTTATGCAAGATATCAAACTTGATACAGACTTTATGCAAGATGAAATTTGATACCAACTTCATGTAAGATGCAACTGATGTAGAAAGATACAACTTGATTGACAGAATGGATGCAAGACACAACTTGACAGACAGACTGGATGCAAGACACAACTTCATAGACAGACTGGATGCAAGACACAACTTGATAGACAGACTGGATGCAAGACAACTTGATAGACAGACTGAATGTAAGACTCACGTTAATAAAAAGACTATTAGTATTATTATCATTAGCCAAGCTACAACCCTATAATCAGAGAGCTGGAAAGGGTATATTTATAATATTGGGTACAAGTTTTGGAAAACTTTTTAGACAGAGGAGGTTATTTCTAAATAGGTAGTAGGTAGTAAATTGGCCAGGACACCAGCCACCCATTGAGATACTACCGCTAGTGAGTTATGGGGTCCTTTGACTGGCCAAACAGTCCTACATTTGATCCTTCTCTCTGATTACGATTCACTTTCCCTTTGCCTACACATACAGTACACCGAATAGTTTGGCCTATTCTTTACAGATTCACCTTTGTCCTCATACACTTGACAACACAGAGATTACCAAACAATTCTTCACCTAAGGGGTTAACTACTGCACTGCAATTGTTCAATGGCTACTTTCCTCTTGGTAAAAGCAGACGAAAATTTAGCTATGGTAAGCTGCTCTTCTAGGAAAAGGACACTCCAAAATCAAATCATTGTTCTCTAGTCTTGAGTAGTGCCATAGCCTCTGTAACATGGTCTTCCACTGTCTTAGGTTAGAGTTCTCTTGCTTGAGGGTACACTCGGGCACAGTATTCTATCTAATTACTCTTCCTCTTATTTTGTTAAAGTTTTTTATAGTTTATATAGGAAATATATATTTTGATGATGTTACTGTCCTTAAAATATTTTATTTTCCCTTGTTTCCTTTCCTCACTGGGCTTTTTTCCCTGTTGGAGCCCCTGGTCTTATAGCATCCTGCTTTTCCAACTAGGGTTGTAGCCTAGTAAGTAAGTAAGTAAGTAAGTAAGTAAGTAATAATAATAATAATAATAATAATAATTATAATAAATTTAAAGCCCAAGATTTTATTCATGTTTCAAAATTAGAATAGAGAGGTAAGACTTGTCTCATATGAGAGTGTTATACTATCGGAACTTTTGTTAAGTAAACTATTCCCTAAAAAGCTTAATTTGATTTACACAGGCTGAAATTGTTAGTAATATTGATCTAATGGCAACGCGAGACAGACTTTGCGTGCCTGTACAGATCAAATAGGAAATGTTTTTGCTAATATTTGCAGAACAAAAGTTTTTCAGAGGGTCAAGCTCTATCATATGAGACTAGTAATCCCTATCTATTACAATGTTTGAAATGAGCAAAATCTTAGGTTTTAACATTTCTAAGGGATATTGAGAAATTACTTCTCGTGGCTAAACCGCAAGATTGCGCAACTTTAGATCAATCATTTCCGGTATCGACGAAGTTGATTCCAAACAGCTATTCAAATCAACTGTACTCAATTTTATGATTAAAATCTTTCCAGTTTTCTGGCTATTCGTAGGAAGAGCAAAATGCTACAAGCGCAAGGGCACAACACGAAAAGCAGCCTATCACTGAAAAGAAATTAAATAAAGAATAATCTACAAGACACGAATAAGAATATTTAATATATCAAGAAGAATAACTACAGTAAATAGACAGTTACCATATATACAATGAAACGAGACACTTCTGTTATCTTTATAAGCAGCAAAACATTTGTACCGATGTGGAAACGTCCCTGACTGGTGAACGCCAGACTGGGGTTCGGATCCCGCTCGAACTCGTTAGTTTCTTTGGTTGCTGCAACCTCACCATCTTTGTGAGCTAAGGATTGAGGGTTTGGGGGAGCCTATAGATCTATCTTCTGAGTCATCAGCAGCCATTGCCTGGCCCTCCTTGTTCCTAGCTTGGATAGAGAGGGGGTTTGGGAGCTAATCATATTTAGATATGATCAGTCTCTAGGGCATTGTCCTGCTCAATAGGGCAATGTCATTGTCCCTTGCCTCTGCCATTCATGAGCGGCCTTTAAAGCTTTAAACTAAGCGATTTGATTGGATAATTGTTCCGCAATTTGGTCACAGCTATAAAGAAAATCCTAGAGTACTGTTTAGTATTGAGCCTTATGAAAGGACACGCAATACCTATTAGAATTCACAGTACATCCTATATTACGTAGTGAAGGATAAAATCTTGGAAGATCTGAATGCAAAAGATGAATTGAATTATCAAAAGCCTTATTATTATTATTATTATTATTATTATTATTATTATTAGAAGCTAAGCTATAATCTTAGTTGGAAGAGCTAGGTGTCATAAGCCCAAGGGCTCCAACAGGAAAAAATAGCCCAGTGAGGAAAGGAAGCAAGGAAATAAATAAACTACAAGAGAAGTAATAAACAAAAAATAAAGCATTCTAAGAACAGTAACAACATTGAATTAGATCTTTCATATATAAACTATAAAAAAGATAAAGAGAAATAACATAGAATAGTGTGCCCGAGTGTACCCTCAAGCAAGAGAACTCTAACACAACACAGTGAAAGATCTTGGTACAGAGGCTATGCCACTACCCAAGACTAGAGAACAATGTTTTGATTTTGGAGTTTCCTCCTAGAAGAGCTGCTTACCACAGCTAAAGAGTCTCTTCTATCCTTGCCAAGAGGAAAGTAGCCTTTGAAAAATTACAGTGTAGTAGCACAAAGAGCTAATTGGAAATCGGCGTCGGAGATTAATATCCAGCTCATGAACCAGGAATTTAACCAACTGTAAGATTTTGTCCAACTAATTTAGATAAATAGCAGTTCGAGACAGCCTGACAGGAGAACAATATTCAAAACATAGTACAATAAATCAATTTGAAAAATTTATCAGGATAGACATGTTTTTCGGAAATCTTGAAAGGCTTGACAATTTTTCCTTGTTGGAGTCCTTGGGCTTATAACATTCTGCTTTACCAACTAGAGGCGTAGCTTGGCTTGTAATAATGATAACTAGAGAGGCACTCAGTAGAGTGCAAACCTCCGCCGCGGCAGCTTATTTTCTGACCTTTTGTTCAACCTTGACCTTTGACCTTAACATGTATTAATTGGCGTGGATTTGCATACTCTCAAATATGAACCAAGTTTGAAGTCTGTGACAACGATGTCCAAACTTATGGCTGATTACAGGAATTGGACATTTTGCTTGACCTTGACCGTGACCTTGACATTTGACCTTCCAAGATTTAGTAATTTCCAGCTTTTTACATAAAAGTTAATCCTTGCAAGTTTCATTACTCTATTATTTAAATTGTGGCCAGGAAGCTTTTCACAAATACACACACAAACACACACCCAGGGCCGAATACATAACCTCCTCTCAACTTCGTTGGCGAAGGTAATAATAATAATAATAATAATAATAATAATAATGAAATCTAAGAATTGGCCAAATTTATCCCAAAATGTGATTTGCTATAAAGAATCGCCTACGGAATTTTGAATTAGCTGCATAAATTTAAAGAAACATGGCCAAAGAAAAGCTTCAGGTGTGGAGGATCCAACGTCCTTGATCTACTTACATTCATAATTTGAGTTTTTTTTTTTTTTTTTTTTTTTT
>NC_090742.1:45079729-45087229 GCF_036898095.1 Palaemon carinicauda
ATGTGTGTGTGTATATATATACATACACACACACACACACACACATATATATATATATATATATATATATATATATATATATATATATATATAATCAGTGCCCAAGCTAGTACCAACGAGGACCAGACAATGGCTGTTGGTGACTCAGCAGGTAGACCTTTAGGCCTAGTTCACAAAGACGGTGAGGTTGCAGAAACTACTAGAAATTGACGAGTTTGAGGGGGACTTGAACTCTTTGTCAAACAAACTGAATAACATGGGCGTTTGCAATAGAGCCAACTTATCAAACTATATCAAAATAATAAATTTCACAGGTTTCCTTTGTTAGTTAAAAAATGTGATAATTCAATTTGGTATGTTACAATACAATTTTTATTCGTTACCAGGAATACTGTGGCATCGACCTTTCAAATATAGCTATTGTACTGAACCTTCACTGTCGTTGGATACAAAGAAAAGTTTGATTTACGACTTTTTTTCTTCAGTGTTGCTTGGTGTGGAATACGATTCTACAAGAATGTGCTTTTGCTGTGGATAGGGAAATGGATGCTTTTTATGATCAGGAATAAGACAAAAAAACAAGATTAAAGTTCTCATCGTCCAGACATTACTAAAAAATGTCAAAAGTTTTTTTTATTCTTTTATTTTAGTGTTTTTAACCAACAATTTTCTCAATTCTTCATCAGAAATTTAACCATTGCCAGTATCGTAGGCAATTAGCCACACGCGAACGTCGTTAATAAAATTCGTTGCTTAAAAATTTTCCGGCATAATTCTTGTGCATATGTTTTGAACTAAATCTACTTTAAAGGGCAATAGACAACGATGAATTACTTGATATATAGATACATTTGTGAATCTAAATATGAGACATTACAGTAATAAATACCGCTTGGACTATAAGCATATACCATTCAATGTAAAAGAATAGTAATATACGATATTTGAAACAAGGTGCTCAAATAAATTTTATAAATCGCTATAGAAAATGTTTTATAGCTTTGCGTGCCAAACCATTCTGTACTCGGTGGGTGTTCACTTCAAGAGAACAGTCATGAATTAGCAGGACATAAAGATTATGCTGGTAGAGTTGTTTTTTTTTTTTTTTTTTAAATACTCTTTCATGGTTTCACCTGCACAACTCCATTCTGTTCGTAATACTAGGCAGGCAGTTAATTCTAATAGCCAGGCCTTCTCCATCACGAAGCTCAATACTACACAGTATTCGAGAAGTTTTATTCCAGCTGTGACCAAGTTGTGGATTGATCTTCCTTATTGGGTAGTTGAATCAATAGAACTTCAAAAGTTCAAAGTTGCAGCAAATGTTTTTATGTTGACTAGGCTGACATGTCTTTTTGTAGTTTATATATGACATATCTGTTTTGACGTTGTTGCTGTTTGTAAAATGATTTATCGTTAATTTGTTCTCATCATTTATTTATTGCCTTAATTCCTTTCCTCACTGGGCTACTTTTCCCTGTTGGAGCCTTTGGGCTTATAGCATCTTGCTTTTCCAACTAGGGTTGTGGCTTGGCTAGTAATAATATTAGTAATAATATTGCATTGGCATTTTTAAAGGACACCCCCCCCCCAAGACTACAAGAGCCCTTGTTCTGGCAATGCAATCTACAACAACAGTCTTGCCAGTGTTTACACGTAATCGGCTATATCGTTCACCTTCAGGGTGAGCTAATGCTAAAGCTTGATTTAATTAACGTTAGTGGAACGAAGTGTGAATGGATAAACTTGTAAATGTCACCGGTTTCATTGAGAGAGAGAGAGAGAGAGAGAGAGAGAGAGAGAGAGAGAGAGAGAGAGAGAGAGAGAGAGGTGGGGGCGGGGGCTGGGTTACCTATGACGAGAGCTTTTCGAATGGACTCAACTGTTAAATTGTCAGCTAGGAATTGAATACAATAAATGAGTTTAAGAATGAGAATTCTTTTGGTATTGGTATCTCGTGTAGTAATGATACCTTGCAATTAATCCTTTATAGTGCTATATGTACTGTATTTCAATATCAAAAACTTTTAATTAGCAATAGTATTCACATCTTTCGATACTGTAGCTTTCACAACTGGAATCGAATACATAACGCCATTAGCATACCTACTGATCATCATTTACTAAATTATAAGTGTGCGAAAATCAGCGAGGGTCCTGCAGCGCACTTTTGGGGAAAAAAACGGGACCCGATGATGGAATAACTAAACAGTATGCTGAGCGAACGTCAGGAAAATGAAGAAATTCAATATGTATTGTCAGAGAGTTTTACGAAAAAAAAAAAAAATAAAACGTTGAGGACCTTCATTTACTGAAGCTAAGCAATCTAAATAGGTTGAATTGCATTTGTTTGTTCAAATTATGGGGTCACAATAGAGGTCCAAAGATTAAAAAAAAGAATCTTTACAAATCTCTAATACAACAGAGCGACAGTTTGGTAAACATTTAATCATCTTCGTGCAGTCAAGTAGATTCAACCCATGACGCCATCAAGGAACTGCCGGTAGTCATATTATGGGTTCAAGGTTTTATACGTTGGAACTTGAGGAAAAATCTTGAGCATATTCTTGCAAGTTTAGCAACGTGGCTCAGGTGAGCATTGTATTGCCCTTTGTTCTGAACGTAGATCTACTTATCTACTTCAGGAACTAATGTTTTTATGTTGACCAGGCTGACATGAGTCTTTTTATAGTTTATATATGACATATCTGTTTTTGACGTTGTTAATTGTTTATATAGGACATATCTGTTTTGACGCTGTTACTGTTTTTAGAATGATATATTGTTAGTTTATTTATTTCCTTATTTCCTTTCCCCACTGGGCTATTTTTCCCTGTTGGAGCCCTTGGGCTTATAGCATCTTGCTTTTCCAACTAGGGTTGTAGCTTGGATAATAATAATAATAATAATAATAATAATAATAATAATAATAATAATAATAATAATAATAATAAGGCAATTATATAGATCAAAAGCCTTTTGATACTTCAGCTAGCACACTGTCAGGTAACCTACTTATATACCTCTGGAAATAGCTAATGATTGGCTATCTTAAACCTCGTTTTTTCTTAATTTCAACGGATGCTGCTGATTTCGGACGAAGCTTTTAATCCAATCTGCATTCGCTCGACTCCTGGCAAGTCACGCCTTTTGATAAGTGTTCAGCATCTTCAAGGACAATAAGCGAATTTCGGTTAGCTCCCTGGTTGAAACAAACAGGTACTATTATAGTCAACAATGCTTTACTGTAATTTCTCTTTCATGAACCCTATACGAAATCTTACAACAGCGACTTTATAACGAAAATCATAACTTGATAGAATAGACCTATCAAATATATCGGAATGAATAAAACATTTAATATCTTTTACCATGTTATATTCAGCTTAAATAAGATATCAATCATAATATTAAAGACGAGAGTCGTAAAATATGATTCGCAAATATTCACGTTCCTGGTTTTTATTCCTCACAAGGTATTGCGAGTCAGTATGAATACCGTTTTAATGTGGCTATTCTCAAATAAAAACTTCAAGTCAAAATGACAGATGGAAAAAAAATAAGAAAGCGATAGAATATGAGAATAAAATTTGGTTAGTTGGTGGATTACCATCTGGTCCCTCTACCCAAGGTCTATAAAATGTATTCTTCAGACATTGCATCTACCTAAAGCTCGCTTCTCCACTTGAGTTGAAGCACGGTCTAGGTATGTTATATACCTACATCTTCGGTTGAAGTTGACTTATTTGGAGATTAGAAATTATGCAACCGTAAACAAATCTCTCTCTCTCTCTCTCTCTCTCTCTCTCTCTCTCTCTCTCTCTCTCTCTCCAACACACTTGCTTTACCATAAGCATGAACTCATAGAATGAACTAAGTGTGTAACAGTGATTAATTCCTAATTCTGACTATTGTTTATTAGTTTTGCGAATGTATTTATTTGCATTTAATCTTTCTAGATAAAAACTATTCATTTGTTCAAATGTCTTTATTGTGGAACAATGACAACGGCCATCTAAAACATAAAGAGAGAACATCGTAAGTGTCTGTCTGTGTACTTCCATCCTCACTTATAATTCAATTCATTCCGTTAATCACATATCGTCGCATACACAGCATAGTTCATTTCGTATCTAGTTGCATTGCATAAACGCATTTGACTCGCTCATGCTGGAGAACACGGTAGCTCGACTTTGGCCTTAACGTCAGACTATAACGACTTTTAATAACTTTAATCGACCCCAGCTTAAAATGTGATGCCAAGTCGAGTGTTTGGTTCTCTCCCTTGCACTATACGCAGGGTCATGAAATGTGCCCACTGAGATGTGTATCTTATTATTTAACGTACAATGAACTCGGTGAACTCGGTCAGTCATGGTCTCCTGTTGTCTTGGCTAGACTGTATTGTTGGACTCGGACGTTATGGGACAGCGTTCAAACTTTTTATACTCTTTTGTCAATTTCCATTAAATAGTTTAATTAAGTATATAGCATCGTCTTGTAGCCTTTAGTAAGAAAATTACTGCCAATTCCTATGATTTCTTGGAAGTTTGGGAAATGCTTGTGGGTCTACTCCATATACCTGATAACGCTAATAAGGGTTAGATCAAGGAACTAATCATTTTCAATGATAGAAAATTAGACCGGCACTAACCCACACTTTTCAATAACTATCTTTTTCATTTCCAGAATCGCGTTTAATTTCCCCTTATGTAACTTTCTCGAAAGAATGGTCTAGCCGGTACATTATTATTATTATTATTATTATTAGTAGTAGTAGTAGTAGTAGTAGTAGTTGTAGTAGTAGTAGTAGTAATAGTAGTATCATGCTAAGTAGTATAAGCCCAAGGGCTCCAACAGGGAAAATAGCTCAGTGAGGAAAGGAAATAATGATTGAATAAACTAAAAGAGAAGTAATGAAAAACTAAAATAAAATATTTTAAGAATAGTAACAACATTAAAATAAATCTTTCATATATAAACTATAAAAACTAAAAGAAAAAAGGAACAGGAGGAAGAAAAATAAGATTGAGTAGTGTGCCCGAGTGTACTCTCAAGCAAGAACGTTGTTTTTCCTATCAATTACCAATCTTTGAATTTCAAAGGATCAACGAAAGGGCTTTGCTCTCCAGCATTGTCTTGATTTCTAAAAGAGGAGCAGTTGATCAGCTTGAGTTACACCGGGGGTTCTGCGCGAGGAGTAAAGACAACGAAAATGTACTTAATTGTTCAAGTGGTTTTAGGGCTAGACAAGAGATTATCACTAAGATTGTATTATCCATTACGTATTCATTTCAGTAGCAGTCTAGCATGTTCAGATGACATCTTATCCTTTGAGGAGATAAAAAGGGCTTTATTGTAAAGAAGCGATTAGTAGGTAAAGTTGTGACAATGATATGGCCCAACTGGTTGATTTTATTTGACTTTTCACTCCTCCATACAACCATTTTTCCGTTTTTTTTTCTTAATGCCATTTTCACTCTAAATTTATTTTTTGTCGAAATACTTGCGACTATAATAAAACCTCTATATTAAATTTTTTACTAATCATTACAGTCTCCTAACTGTAAATCAGTATTTTTATTATTATTACTTGCTAAGCTACAACCCTAGTTGAAAAAGCAGGATGCTGTAAGCCCAGGGGCTCCAATAGCCCAGTGAGGAAAAGAAACTAGGAAAAATGAAATATTCTAAGAACAGTAACAACATTAAAATAGATATTTCTTATATAAACTATAAAGACTTTAAGAAAACAAGAGGAAGAGAAATGAGATAGATAGTGTACCTGGGTGTACCCTCAAGCATGAGAACTCGAACCCAAAACAGTGGAAGACTATGATACAGAGGCTATAGCACTACCCAAGACTGGAGAACAATGGTTTGATTTTGGAGTGTCCTTCTCCAAGAAGAGCTGCTTTCCAAAGTAAAGCATTTTCATTTTTTAGCATATAAACCATGTATGCGACATGCATTCATTAGCCCTATTGCAATGCACTCTTTCAATTTATCCCATAGCGTTAGTAATAATCCCTTTCTGAGTTGGGATACCTTAAAGGGCTTGTGTATCGCCATGATCAGCGATGCTGTGCTATTCAGGGCCATCCATACTAAGTTGGTTTGTTGAGAGCGATCTGACAAAAATCTCCCATCATCACCAATCCGGTGCAGCCAGTGTAGTGATGAAAACTGACAAACCCCAGACATGAATTGACAAGCCTAAGGCCTTTGTTCTGCAGTGGACTAGAAACGGCTGTATTTGTTTTTGTTAGTGATAATATAAGTTAGTGTGATGGGCACAATATCCAATGAGGTATCTTGGTCTTGCCAATAATTTCTGGAGCACTAGTCAAGAAAAGGCACATGGTAGAACGCTTTTCAGATTAGAGTTTTTAAAAGTTTCCTTTTGGGTGAGGGTTGGATATAATAAACCTGCTAAACCAATAGACTAGACTCGACGCTGCATTTGTATTTTTGGGAAATAAGAATTTCTTCCTCTGACTTTTTAAATCTTTACTTTGTGGTCCTATTATTCATTGTCTGCTTCATTGTTTAATTTGATTTGTTTACGTTTAGTCTTGATTGATCAATCGGTGATATATTTGAACTTTATTTCCAATTTTGTATCCCATTTGGCTAATGTGACTGGAGTCCCATTTTTTTACGATTGGCCCGGTTATTTTGGCTACAAAACTACTCCATATTCTAATGAAATAGTGCTAATATTTTATCCAATTTTACATACCCAAAGTCTTGTCTCTCCATTCCAGTTATTCAAACTATTGAGATACTACCGCTAGAGAGTTATGGGGTCCTTTGACTGGCCAGACAGTACTACATAGGACCCTTATCTCTGGTTACGGTTCTTTCCCTTTGCCTACACAGACACCGAATAGTCTGGCCTATTCTTTACAGATTCTCCTCTGTCCTCATACACCTGACAACACTGAGATTGCCAAACAATTCTTCTTCACCCAAGGGGTTAACCACTGCACTGTAATTGTTCAGTGGCCACTTTCCTCTTGGTAAGGGTAGAAGAGACTCTTCAGCTATGGTAAGCAGCTCTTCTACGAGAAGGACACTCCAAAATCAAACCATGGTCTTCCACTGTCTTGGGTTAGAGTTCTCTTGCTTGAGGGTACACTCGGGCACACTATTCTTTTTAATTTCTCTGCCTCTTGTTTTGTTAAAGATTTTATAATTTTTTATAGGAAATATTTATTTTAATGTTGTTATCATACTTAAAATATTTTATTTTTCTTTATTTCCTTTCCTCACTGGGCTATTTTCCCTTGGGCTTATAGCATCCTGCTTTTCGAACTAGGGGTGTAGCTTAGCATTTAATGATAATAATAATAATCATGGTTATTTATTATGCAAGAAGCTTCATTTACATATTAAAATAGGAATAGTAAGTTGAAAATAGTTAGATAGATATGATGAAATTTACAGTAATGACAGGATACAAAAAAAAAAAGATATTGAAATAAAAATGAAACTAAA